>NW_022280054.1:8203481-8265785 GCF_004355925.1 Anarrhichthys ocellatus | reverse complement strand
CCCCCCCCCCCCCCCCCCCCCCCCCCCCCCCCCAACCCACTGGTCCCTAGGGCTACCATTTGTGAATTCATCTCTGCCCTCACAGCCCTGCTCAGCTGTCACATCGCATCTTGCATGCGCAGACAGTCAACGATAACCGTGTTAGGGCTTTTCATATTCCGTACACCCAGTTTCCACCTCCTACTATACCACACACTCTCTCTACTATTACCCCTGTATCTGCCTATCCACCCATCCACCAAGATTGCGGTTGGTTGGAAAGGCTTACCTTTGCTTTCTGTTTTGATCCTCTGTGTCCTACCTCTGAGTGTACCTGGGTGTTTGTTTCAGGGAGTTCTGAGGAACGATGGCCTAAAACTCTATATTAACACATGAGAAGCTGTTTTTCCATTCACATTGCTTTCGGTGCTGCTTCTTAAAAAAAGTTACAAGACATATTGAATAAATCATCTTACATTGCAAATCTAAGAGGTTTAATGAAAGCTGAAACACCACAGCTAGCATGCTTAACATAAAGCACACACAAGCTGTAATGAAACAGTGACAGAGGTTGAAATGTCAAGGCCACGGTTTCATTTTGTGAAAGTGTTATCGTTATGGTGTTGTAAGTGCTCACCCCCCCACACACACTTTCCCTATCATTATCAAAAATGGTTGATATTTGATATTGACGTGCTAATTGTGTCACTCTGGCAAACCAGCAGTGTGTGTCCACTAGCATGTAAAATCTAAGCAATGCCTGCTACATGGGTGTAGCTCAGATTTGTATCTGCAACATTGGTATTGTTTTCCCCTTGTGAGTCTGAGTGTGAGTCATCCTGGAAATATGTGGTCCTGGAGACAACCACTACCGGAAACCACCACAGAAACGATTTGAAGTACTTTGCCAGGTGTTTAATTTTTCTCCGCAATAATGTTGCAACCGCGCAAGATGCAGTCATGAAACTGGTGTGTAGTTGTGATCCAAATGATGGCCGAGTTTGAAGATGGGTGTGTTCCGATTTCACCCAGCTTCTTTGAAACTTGTTGGTGTACCTGCAAACTGAATCTTGTTCCCTGTGTAATCAACGTACCTTCCAGTGTGTCCACTGTTCCAGCATCAGGACAAAATGGCTAATAATATCATTTTTTTTTAAAGCATAAACCTTTGGGATCTGTGTTTTAATGGATGGTAGAATTTAGGGCAGGATACAGAAAAAAGAGCTTAGCTAGAGGAAAGGAAATGTCTTGTGAGAGCTGGTCGAATGCATTGTAGAGAGTGCAGTGTAGGGACAGGAGGCCTAGTGGGATATGCCAAAGTGGAAGGAGAGACATAGTGAGAGTAGAGAGAATAAAGAGAAAACAAGATGAAACAAAATAAGAAATGTCTGTTGAGCGTACTGCCGAACAAGACAAAAGACAAGGTAAAACACAATGCTTCTTTTTTTTCTTTTGTTTTATAACTTGGGTGTTACTTTCAGAATTTTGACAATACAATTAATCAGTTATAATACAATTCTTGTCGCTTAAGCTCATAGGTCCAGTTTAAGCCAGTTACCTACATGATCAATTTCATTAAGATAATTATAATTTTTTATCTTTATTATGATGAAAGAATGGTCAATTGTCCTGAAATTGATGTTACAATTGTCTATTATTGCATTGCAAAACAAGATGTGTGCACAAATACAGCACTGTGAAGAGACAGTTTGATTATACTTACTACTTAGAAGCTGAGATGATGTTCTAGGCCTCACAGGCTGTGTCTGGCATGAAACTAAACTCAATTGTATCTCTATAATTCAGCTTTCAAGAATTTTCTTTTTAGCATCATAAGAAATTTAAATGGAACCATGGCCAAAACTATATTTATAATACATGTGCCATGCTTCCTAGTATCAACTCACTCAGAAATAAGCTTAAACAAGAGAAATGAACAGTGAATAATGAACTGGAAATGTCACTCACTTTCATCAAAATAGTTAATACTGTCAGTAGACAGGTTTAGCCTGTTTCTCTGAGTCTCTGTCTCTGAAAATGTGTCGAGGAGAAAGGAAAGCACATTTTGGGTTATCCAAGACACGAGGAATCCTTACAAATGAAAAGTATGTGTATATATTCTTTATCTTTGTTGCCACTCATTAGCATTTTATGAATTGAGACACGTAACATGATGAAAGACAACCAGAATAACATTTTTGACACAAGCCTGGAATAGCCTTGCTAACCCAGATAGATTCTGTTGGTTTGGACAAATGCATTGTTTCAGAGATAAAAGTCACGCAAAGCCGTGTCTAGAAAAGTTGTCGTTGTGAATAACTGCCAGGACGTGGCGAACCACTGAACCGTTCCCTGCCTGTGTTGTGTCCTGTTGTGCTGATGTTCATTTTTGCTGACAGCCCCTTCCTAAAACCCCTTTATCACCCATTCTCCTGGACATATTTCCGTGGCATGTCAAAGGAAGGTCTCTCTCCCTCAATCACAGGGATTCAGCCTTCCAGATGCAGACACACAAGTTTTTCAGGTGTCACTAAAGTATGTTGCTTCAATCAGCTGCCCCACTGAGTGTGAAGATAAAGGAAAAAGTTGAGCATGAGGGGAAAGAGGAAAACAATAACACAGCGTCACTCGACTTGTGTGAGTGACTGACTCAACTTGGTATTGAACTGCGCAAAGCTGACAAATAAAAAAGGAGATGAAAACACAGTATGTCAGTTCTTCAATTTCACGCAAGACTGCCTTGCATCATTGCAGTGTATCCCTATAATAAAGAGCCCTTGCGTTCTGAATAGTGATTACCTCCTTCAGTGTGCCACGCAGCTGCTGATCTAGCTACTCCAAGGATTCTTCACACACAGTGGCGCCTCTCACCTGACCTCAATCCAGTCAGACGAGGACACCTTGGTGTTTGTTTGCCTATGCGTTTGTTTATGTGCTAAAGCGTTTGTTAGGTGCGTGCACTTCGCGTACAGGTCACTGGCGACATATTAAAGAGGGAGCCACAGAAGCAGGTGTCTTTCTATTTCACCTTTGAATTTGTCTGTGCTTTCCGTATTGTCTGGGACACCTGTCACATGAACAGCCCCCTGGGGTGCTGCTCCCCGGTGAGGAAAAGAGAAGGAGAGACAAAGCGCTGCAAGAGGAATTAGGCCGACAAGGACGCCTGTCAAAATAGATGGCAGGTTGCCCAACGTGGTCTTGCAACTGTGAATGTGATCGACATGGGGCTGACGTTGAAGACAGATGCACAAAACAAGCACACGCGTACCCAGAGCCGCTATTATCTCTACTCTCTGATTACCCTAACTCACTTATTTACATGTCCACTTATGCCAGCAAGAAAAACGTCCCGCATCAGCATTGTGCCACTGGGTTGTGTTTGCCATTAAGCTTTTGATTGCATTATGGGACATAAGCATGATTGATGCAAGTGGGTAAAATGGTGACGCTGCAGAGGGAAGACTGTGCACTTACACAGATAACCCATTTGCAGGTAGGTCATTTTGATCATAGTATAAAATACTTCTAGACTATATAAAAGTATCGTATGGCAATTATTTCATGTTGATGGCTAGGATGTTAGACATTGACTTTACTTATCTGGGATTATGTACTTTGAGGAGGATATAAATGGTAAACTTGTTCTTTACTTAGGAGAACTTAGCAGTTGTCAACTAATTGTTAGCTTCAGTCAAGAAAAACCAAGGACATTTTTAGTCTGTTTTATGTGAAAATGTACTCATAGTAAAATGCATTAATTGTGTATTCATTCCTCCTATTAGCTCATTAACTTGAGGTAGCTAACTGGAGGTAGCTAACTTGAGGTAGCTAACTGGAGGTAACATTATCGTTAGCTACATCCATAAACCAGTGGTGGGCCGTCAGGGCCTGCAAGGCCTTCTCTGCTGGCCTAAACAGAATCACAAAGTTATAGCTATTTTATAATCAAATATCTTTTTCTTAAATACACTACATGTATTATAATTTATAAAAATATTTTTCCCATTATCTTATTTTCTCATTGCACAGCTACTGTCTTCCTCAGTTGCTCTGCTTCCAGTGCAGCTTGTTTTAAGTAGAGCTTTTATCCAATCAGATTTCACCTCTGTGTCTCTGGGTAAGAAGAGAGACCCAGGCCTGCAGACTCACACGTGCATCCATGTGCAATTTAAGTGAATGGGGACGATATTGTTGATTGTTATAGTCTTCAACCAATCAGATCTTTAGTTTGACATGTTGGGCGTATTCTTTGACGTGCCAGAGCCTGCTAGCTGGCCTACAAGTACGTGATTGGTCAGTGGGCTAGCCTGAGATGTTGGGCGGTGACAATCCCAATATCTGCTGCCTCTGTCAAGCGGACATTTTCAGCCTCAAACGTATTCAGTAAATACAACTGGGGAGGCTCGACTGTCTTCACTGGCGTCCATGAATCGAGAAGGACTTCTTACTGGAACTAACACAGATGGATTTACTGAACAACCGTGAGATTAAACTCTTTGTTAAGGATGGACTTTGTCTTTAAATAGTGAACAGCAGTTTTGGTAAGTTAACTGCAGTAGCTTTAACTGCCATAAATATTATTTATGTCATTGTTTAATATGCTTGTTTATATTATATATTATTATTTGTACATCTTGTTTTTATAAATAAGGATTTTCGTTTGGTTTTGTATGCGGTAGGAACTATTGTTACGTCCTATGTTGCTCTGGGGACATATTTAGCCGGTGCACAGCAACAAGAAGACGCGCAAAGTGGCAGCGGTCTATATACTTCGCGCAAAGTGTTAAAGTTAAAGTGTTAAAGTTAAGTTTTAGTTTTTAAGTGATCTACTTTGAAGATTCATGTGTTTTCAAGTGGACTCGTTTTCCCTCTCGGTATTGACAGATGAATAAATCCGTCAGTAACAAGAACTATGGAGTCATGTATTTCCTGGAGGGAGTGATAGGAGTTACTACTCTGTTAATTGGTCTATCGTGTCGTTGTCATGATATCGGTAATATTGTTCCCTCTGATATGAATAATAAAGGTTTAAACTTAATTGTTACAAGGTTTATGGCATAAACCTTGTAACAATTAAGTTAGCTTTCCTTTTTATAAATGTCACTGCATGGTTCTGCATAGGTTCGTGGTTCGTTCCTGCTGTTTCATTTTTAGTAGGATTTTGGATTATTTAATAAATCCATTAAACTTAGACATAACGTTCTTGAAAAACAAGATGGTGCTTATTAGTGGAACAACAGTTCAGGCAGCTACAAAATACTTGTAGTAGTTGTGTGTGTGAACTGTAGTTAACAGGCAAACAATCAACTCATATCTTATTGCAAGGATGCCTTAACATGCCTAATTCATGATAGCCCACACGGGTACAAAGCATTGGGAAAATCTGTATATTATCAACAATATTATTTTGGGTTATTTTGAGGCAGTCTTCACTCTTACATGATGCAATGGTGCCTCAGGATAGCATTGCAGTATAAGAAATAATCCGCCATAAAAATGCCTCCAAATAATCCCCTTGTAAAATCATTAATTCATAGCCTGATCAAATGAGTAAGGAGTAATTTACTATTATAATATGGCATGTGCCCTTTGCATCAGGCCTGGATGCTGAGTCAGAACATTATTCTACATTGTTACTGCCTAAGCCTGCTCCTCAGGGCAGGGTCTGCGAATGACGACCACGACCGATGACTTGATTGGGCTGTTCTTGCCATCTGCATTTCCATTTCTTAGACCTAACATAGGGATTACTCCAGTATCACTTCTGATTAAATCAGATATATCCTAATGCTCCATTGTTCTTTCTCTCTCATGATGGCTTTGTCACATCCACTCATCCTTGCCATTTTAATTTACTCCAGAGCTCCAGCTTTTTAGTGTAGATCCTGGTTTTGTTCTTACAGCTTCAGCTCAACATTAAGCGCATTGCCATGGTGTTTGGAGGGATTTGGTCACATCTGCAGCTGAGTTCACAATACGACATGATATGTTATCGTTCTCCGCCACTCATCCCCTCTCCTTCCCCTGTCTGTTCCCTTTCTTTCCCCAGTTTGAAAGAAATGACAAGCCGATGTTCTCGAGCCAGCCAGACACGCTCTAGTGCAGTGGTTCTCAAACTGTGGGGCGCGCGCCTCTAGTGGGGCGCGGTGGTATTACAGTTGGGGCGCAGGGGGAAATGCAGAATTTTTTTTTTTTTTTTTTTTTTTTTTTTTAAGTAATTAATAAATACATGGCGAAATGTATGGAAGCCCATTTCCGCCACTGTGAGGAAAAAAATACAGATCCTGTAAGTCATTATAATGAGATACTATCTCAAAATAATGACTTAGCATCTCATAATAATGACTTACTATCTCATATTATTATGACTTAGTGACTGAGGGCGGGGCATAGCAGAGCAGGGTTAAGAAGGGACCCTGTTAACTGGTGACCTTCAGCCAAACTCAAATGAACTCAACTTGACACATCTGTGTTCTTGGCTGGTTGAATTCTTAATTTTATGGCTTTGCTTTTCTTGTTGCCTCTGATGCGTTATTGTCCACATTGTGTATTTTCACCTCATGACAACATCACAAACATCTGCTTCATTAATTTGCAGCGCTACAAAGATTTGTCTCGGAAACCAGCTGTATTGTAAACTGCTCCGTAGTACACATCAAAATGCTCCACAGTAAACACGCAATCTGGTTTACTTAAAAGTGATTGCAATTTTCTTTATTCTATTATTTGAAAAAGCACAGACGGAGGAGTCACAAAATGTTATTTTAATAAAAATTCAACATGGACCATTTTGTTACAATTTTGTTGGGGCGGTGGGGCATGAACATTTTTTCTTCCTCCAAAGTGGGGCGCGGCAGAAAAAGTTTGAGAACCACTGCTCTAGTGGATGGACTTTATTGTAATGAGTGACAACTGCATGCTCGTCAGTCCCAGCAAATCAACAGTGAAAACGGAGAGACCTGACCCACGGACCGAATGGAAACCACTGGTCCTGTAAGTGCCCATCTAATGGGCCAGACACACACACACACACACACACACACAGATATCAGTAAGTCAGTAAGGAGATCAAATCCAAGGATATTGTCCGTTCTTGCTAAAAATATCTTTCGTGTTGAGAAATGATACAGATTTCTGACACCACTACTGCTTGACTATGTAAGACCCAGAGAAAAAAGATGGACCTTTACAAAATAGCAGACTATGCCTGTGCCAAGGCTCAAGAGAGCTGTGACCATTAATAATTCATGGTCAGACAATCAGATGAAAAAATCTGGTAACTGACAGCCTTTCCCTAAGTGTGAAAATGCAGGATACTGACTGCTGCAGGGTCGGGCAAATCCACACTATTTTCTCAACTTCCCGCATTATTTTTCTGACCAAACCATTCTTCGGTTCCCCAAGGCAGAGCTGATGGCAGACGAGGGTCATTAGTATCCGTCTGGATATTCTCCCCGAACAGCACCCACTATGGGAAACCACCCAATATTAGGCCAATGCGCCTATCATATCGTATTTCCTGCCAGCCGATGATGTCTGACACCTCTGTTGACAGGTGTAGACTATCCATCCCCCAATCCCCAGACCTGACAAGATCCTGAAAATCCTGGACACCTTGTCTCCAACACTCCTTCAGTCATCCCTCAGAGGCTGGCTGTGGGAGGGTTGGAGAGAGGCAGGGATCCAATTGAAGGAAGGACTTTGCCTGCAAAGGGCTCTTAGCAACTTCTTGTCCGTACACTTTGATACACATGAGACTAGCAAAAAGTGAATACAGGGAGCTTTGTGAGAAGCAATCAGTTGGAAAGGATCTGACCTTATCACAACATTGAGATAAGGTAAGCTCCCCTCTTCTTTGCTGTCACTTTTTATAGGGGCATATTGTCTTTTCTTTTTTGGAAATCATGTATATTTGGCCTTTGTCAGGTATTGAGCTGACGGTCATGTGAAACGTATGCATAATGCAAACCGCTTGTCTGCTCTTGAACAAACAAACAGCTCTTGTTTATTACTGAGACCATTTGATTCAAGGTGGGAAGGCCCACCGTATGAAGTGCCATTTAATAAATGATGATCTATAATGGCAGTAGTTCATAACAAGTACGTCGTTTTCTCACTTGTGTGGGCGCGAAAAGGCGGGGGTCTCCATTTGCCCTGAATGAATAGTGCAAATGGGTTGCACAGTGTTGGGATTGTGGTCTCTAACTGGCTTTTGGCTGAGCTAAATGGAAACCGTCTGTAGGGGGAAATCGCTGCTCTTCCACTTATCCCCGCTGATAGCTCTCACTAAATATAAAAGGGCAGGAATCCTATCAGAGGGAGGCATGTAGCGTAACAGTGTGTGATCTAACGTGAGTTTCAGCTCAAATTATGATGTTCACTTTAATCTTGAGTGTTCTGCCTGCTTGTGTGGTTTTGCTTGTTTAGCACCATGAGGTAACTGGCTCATTTACAGCCCTGATTGAAAAAGACGTGTCTGGATGTAAACACAACTGCCTCAAAGTAAGGAAGGTAGAAAGACCACAGAAGGAAGAAAGAGATGTTGAAAAGTGGGGGGTGGGGGGGCTTGTGTCGGACCTCAGCAAATGTACCCTTTCCATATACCCAAGGGTCAGCATGACTCATATTAATGATTTCCTGGCACATGTTTCAGTAAAAAATAGAAGAGCACTCTCTGTAGCTGGGCAGGTAGTCAAAGCTGGCCCAGCTGTGTGATGCTAGCTCCCTCTGTGGGCACTTAGCCAACATTTGCATTTATTTATGCCGGAGCTCGCTCACCCAACAGGCCCCGTGTTATCCTGCCAGATTCCAAGTAATTATCTGTGATGCTTGTGTTATAATGCAGTTGTCACTCATTGCACCGAAGTGCAAGAACATCGGCTTGTCATTTTCTCTCCAACTCGGGAAGGAGAGGGGACAGACAGGGGAAGGAGAGGGGACAGACAGGGGAAGGAGAGGGGATGAGTGGCGGAGAAGGAGAACGGATCATGTCGTATTGTGAACTCGGGTGCAGATGTGATCAAATCCCTCCAAACACCATGACAATGCGCTTAATGTTTAGTTGAAGCTGTAAGAACAAAACCAGGATCTACACGAAAAATCTGGAGATCTGGTTGGTCTTCATTGGGTTTGAAAGACAAACGATGAGAGGCCATAGTCAAAACAAGACAGGAGGAAAAATATATAGATTAATTCAGTTTCAATGTATTCATTTATTATGTTTCCCTTACCTTTTCTCTTCATGAATGTGAGATGAGTGTTGTGTATACAGCGACATTGCCTCAAACTGTTGGCGAGGCTCCATGGTAAATGTGTAACTTGGCTAGCAACAAGTAAACAGCAGAATGCTATGAGCGATTGGTAAATCCCTGTTAAAAGACTGTTCAAAAAAATGTAGACAAGGTTAATGGCAAGGTTGCAGAGATTAATATAAAATGTGATTTGCTCCAGTTTACTGATTATCTGATTAGAAACAATTACTAACGTCATCCACTGAAAAGGTCAAATTGACTCAATAAATTGGGTCAACCCCTTTTATTGCAATCTGACTAATAAAACAGATTATTCAGAGGACAGAATGTTATTCTTCTGAATATAAAATTGAAATGAATCTAATTGCATTTTATCCCATTACCCTCAAACCCCATCAAGCAAGGCCTTGTCTTGTTTGTAATTCTTTCCTGCCATTAAAGACATACTGAAACTCACCAGGCTCACTCAGACTGAACTGTCCTTGTAAATACAAAGTGACATATATTCAGGACTAGATATCAGAGTTTACACTGAGGGGAACCATGGCTTTCTGTAAGTGTAAACAGAACATGTCCTGCCCTCCGGTCTGGACTTTTAAGTTTTGGTTTGTGTCATAGCCTACCGTGTTAACGGAGCCCAGCCTCACAGAACACTGTGTACAAAAAGCCCCACTCTGTCTTTTCTCAGCCTCTTCCTCTGTGCCTGCCATTGTTCTTTTGTGTGCTCGCATGTCTGCGTGACAAAGATGGAGACAAAGCCATAATTAGTTCCACTTAAATGTCTTTGAACCAGTCCCTTTCCTGTATTCATATATCTACAAGGCAAGATTTCATTTTTAGGAAACGGTACCACGAAAGTTGCTATGCCTACCGGGTCTCCTTGTTCTCTGTAATTGCTTTCACTGCCATTAACCCAACCAGCTCTCACTGCTCTGTGGGGGACGTCGCTCGTCATCGTCTCGAGTGAGGCACCGGCCAAAATAAACGGGCCACACTTTCTTCTCCACAGGCCAACCTCTCCTGGGTGCCTCACAAACAGATGTCCAGGGATTACCCCATCCCGGTGGAAACACACAGGCTCTGCTTTTTGTTTCTGAGTTTGCTTTACTCCTTTCGAAAATGTCAAGTATTTTTTGAAAAGGCCGTGCTGAAATGCTGACCGAGTGGACCGCGCAGAACATGCATCAACACACTGGAAGTCTTCCATTGTGACAGCAGGTGAAGCTTCATGCTCTTCCGCGTTGTGGCATGGTTCTCTCTGCTCCTCAATACTGTGTCATTTGTATGTTGCTGTCAGTCCCATCTGTGATTTGAGCTCTCCGTATGTTACTCTGTGACTCTGCCTAGACATGTTGTGTTCCGTGCAGTGAATTCAAAAATGGGAGTGACTTACAGAGTGCTGAGGTTACAAAAACGTTAACGCTGAGTGGGAAGCAAGCAAGCAAGCTGGGCTAACTAGCTTGAACCCCCTGAGTGAAACACAGTTAACAGCATGACTTGAATCTCAACAGAACATTTGTGGGGGAAAAACACCTCGTGTCATCTTACAGGGCTATGATAGATCGTTCGAGAACGATTCGTTGAAAGGAACAAATCTTTTGGGTGAACGAATTCAACTGAATCCCTTCCTGAAACCATTTGCCTGTTTCTCAGTTCAGTTGAGCTCTCAGTCACTCGCAAGCGAACATGCAGCCAGGCAGTCAGGGACTCACTGAGTGAGTGATTCAAGTCGTGCCTTCGCAGGAGGAATGGTGAGTGTTGTGTTCAAACAGCAAATACACAGCTGATTCGGGACGATGTGCATATAATGTGACAGTTTTGGTAAAAATGTTCAGCTTTTTCTGTGTAATAGAGGCTTTTTAAGTAGAGATTTTATTTGTTTTGTTTTGTTTTTCACCTGAGGACTTGGGCTACAAAGGAAGTGACACAGTTATCAGAAATATGTCAAAAAAACATTTCTATCTTCTTTTGAAAACTGGAAAATGATCCATAATAGTTGCAGTATCATTTATATAATATTATATTATACATTTAAATTAAGATGAACATATGTTAATAATCTCCCAGCTGGCCTGGGAACGCCTCGGGATCCCCCAGAATGAGCTGGAACATGTTGCCGGTGAGAGGGAGGTCTGGGTCGGCCTGCTTGGCCTGCTGCCACCACGACCCGACCCCGGATAAGCGGTGGAAAATGGATGGATGGATGGATATGTTAATAATTATATACATATACTGTATATCCACATGGATTTGTTTTTTTCATGGTTAAGCAATATGTATACTGATTCAATTTATATATTTTATATTCTATATATAATGATGATATTGTACAAATTCACCACATACTGTATATATCTTTTGTTGTTGGATTTTTAAAGGGTGTTTAATTATTTATGTAGTATAATTTCATTGTGTTTCTCTGCTTCTGCTCCCATCTATATCCGTTTTAAGAGCTCTTGTGTGTCAGTTATTCTATTCCCACAATGAGTCGCTGCCATCTGGCTTTCTTGATGTATTGATACAGATTAGCGCCGGGGAGACGCGCATTAAGTCGTAAGAGAAAATTTAGTTAACCCTCTCTCACAGGAGAATCCATTTCCGCCAAGTTGCTTTGCAAACTATTTATGTTCTCTGCTTTCCACACACCTATTAACCTTTTGTTTCCCTCAATTGAGTTTGCAAATGATTGTCTTGTGAAGGCAAACCCAGAGATAAATTCTCCTTCAGACTCTGCTAATTGTCTATCACTATGGATGTAAGCAGGTTGAAGTGGCAACTCGTGTGAGGCTTTCAAAGAGGTTGTACGAGTATGTTAGCTGATATCGGCTACACACACTCTCACATAATCGGTGACACTGGAAGGACTGCTGCTTCACTAGAAAGAGAGGCAGGCTGGCAGGTCGGCAAAGAGGTGACGGCATCCAAGCCAAGGAAAGCGAATAAGCTTATTTCCCAAAATGTCGGACTATTGCTTTAAGGAAGGTTTAACAATGTATTATCCATTTAAAGGACACATTCTCAAAGGATGATGAATAATCAAGGTCATTTTACATATTGCATTACTAATGATGTCATATCTGCTTGTGAGCCTGTCATCACAGATCATGGTTTTCAGTGTAGACATTGTTGTGATGAGGATTGTTTTTCAGTTAAAAAGTTTATTTTGAAGGCAATTTAGACATCTGAAGAGGTGAACGTGTCCAGTATTTAACAAGAGAGATTAGAGGAAAAAAAACATTTGAGAATACGCAGTAAATCATGAAACCTTTTGATCCTTTTGTTACCCTTCAGATTTATCCTATCGAACGCCTTAGTTAGCAGGACGTGTATAAACTAGATATTGAGAAATTAAGCCTTTAACTGCGTCTGAATATTAAGTGAATATGGGGATTAAAGTGCTGCCAAGCTCCTTACGCAGTAATCAAGACACATATTTACCTTCCTCAGATGTAGTTAAATTACTCGTCTGGGTCTTTACGCTAAACCCGCTCCCTTCCTTTATATGCAGCTAAATGAGACCACCTTCCTGTTCGTTAAAGGTCACAATGTGTGCCCCCCCCCCCCCTTGCACCGTGGTCCTAAAGTGTGGCCAGAGAATCATCCTTCAGGTATTGGTAGTTCTGTGTTGACAGAGGGATGGGAATGTAGTGAACCATAACACCTTGGGTTGTTGTTGAGGGAGGGCTTCTTTAAATTGTGGCACTTTTTCTTTGTCTGAGCGAATCCTTCTTCCCACCCTTGGAAGCCAGTTCCTCTCTCATTTCCTCTCACTCACTCTAACCCCCTGCTGGCAAGAGTTCAGGCTTTTCTCCTCCAGTTGCTTTGAGCGGACTAATTACAATAACTACACCTGCGGGATCCATTTTTTGGTTTGACACATTGGGTAATAGAAAGCAGCAATTAACTGCTGTGATTCATTGGTTACTACTTTTTTGTAATTGATTTTAAACTTGATGAATATGCAATAATACGATTTTTTGTGAATTTTCATGTTATTTTTCTTCAAAGCAGCTTTGGTGTCCCGGTTCTCAACAGAGATGAGTAATGATTCAAGTTAATAAAAATTGCTCTTTAGATATACATAACAAAAGTCAAGCAAGTAAAAATCTGAGATATGAAGTAGTGCAAAAGTTAAAATACAGGGATGTATTCAAATATTTTAAGAAAGAAGTATTTTTGTGGTAGACTGGTGCAGTAATTGAATAAACTGAATGAATATATATATATATATATATATATATATACACAAAATAATAATCATAATGATACAAAAATATTTCTAATATGTAATTTCATATCATCAGCTTATAAACCTTCATTTTATACTAAGTGCCTCCTTAATGACATTGGCCGATGGGCACACTAAGGTGCATGCACTAAGTCAACAACACTCCAGCTGAGAAATTAGCCGGAGGAGCGCATAAACAAAATGTGTCCCTAAGCTTGTTAACTCACTTTCTATCACGAACTACAACAAAGTTTGACGTTTCCCTGAAATGGTCGCAGCGTGTCCCTGGAAATACAAACACGATAGGTGTCTGTGAGTGACACCTGCCAGCAGACAAGGCTTCTCTCTGCATTCCTACCAAAGTAGTATTCTGCAGGGCAATGGACTCCCCTTCCTCTGTCCTTTTAAAAATGAAAAAAACCAATCAATGCTGCTTTTATTGTGGATCTGCGTCCACACATACATTGGATAGCATAACTAGCGGAGGGGCTGGCGAGGAAATCAATACATGGTCTGTTATAATGCTAATAACAAAGTCACTAAATTCCACAAACAAAACAATTTCTACTGCAACGTTTTGTTAAAAGCATTTCCTCTTGGTTTATTGAGTTATACAGCTTCAGTACTCATCTTTACATGTCAGTTTGTTGGTGCGGAATGAAGACGAAAAATGTTGAACCGCTAAAACAGAGCACTGTTTCATTTTACTGCCTCGGTTATGGCAACGGGATTCGATTTAGCTGTCCTATGATCATTTAAGAGGTTAGGAAACCTTTTAGTAAGAGCTGCAGAGGAAAAGTTCCCTCCCTAAAAAACAATAAATGAAAATGATGAAGGTAATCACCTTGCGTGAAGAGAGATAAGAGGGCGAGAAATGAAGATGCTCCTTGGGTTCAGCGCACTCAACCTCATGGCCCTTTAGGATGAGCGAGCCAAAGGTTGCGGTTGAAGTCAAATCAACTGTATTATTTGAAGGAGTATAACTGTGTCTAAGAATGAGAATATAAACCATAAAGATATTGTTTACAGATATTACAATAATGCTTTTTTTCCCCTTTACATTTGAGGCACCAGGGTGGACTGAGAAACGTCATATTCGGTTTCTGGAACATGTGTGTCCTACTGTGACTCAGTCAGCAGCAGTATATGATGTTATAGAATACCAAGTTGGATATTAAATACAGTAATATATAGTCAAACAATCCATATAATCTTTATTATTTTGTCATGTTTTACTTCTGACAAAGTGGGTTGAAAGCGGAGCTTGAAGTATGAGGACTCGTCACTCACCTAATATAATGTCGGGCAGTTACCTACTTTTCCATCCACAAGATTTCAATTCTGGAATGCCCAAAGGACATCAGCTGCCCTGTTAAAAACCTCCATCTGTCCAGTCCCATCAGTGTAGACACAAGGATCTGCTCTCTGCTTGCTCACAGCTGAACTTCACCAGTGATCAAGGTGAGCAACCACCTGCACCGGCATGTGTGAAAGTTGGGCTGAATAGATTTTCAACCACAAATCAAAGTGTTTCTCCGGAGTGAGACTGAAGTTACAGACGTCCCGAAAATAATGTAACGTTCCAAAGGTATTCGGATTTTCTCCGTGTTTTAAATAAAGAATGTGGACATTACAAGGGTCATTACTAATCTGTATGTGCTGAGAAGACAAAGTGCTACAGAGCTTCTTTCTTTCTTTTTTTTTCTTCTAATGTCAGCAACGTGCTAACATGGGGACAGTTCATCAAATATTCCTCCCAAAGTCAAAGTTCCACTGACTAAGCATTATGACCTTTTTTCAATTCACCTGAATAGTCCAGTCATGCTGCTGTACCATCCAGCACTTTCTTTCTGTTCAGTAGTCACAGCTGAAAACAAGACAAGACTGCGCTGGGAGAAACCATCTGGCCTACAACTTAGTGCATCGATACATTATTGAAAAGGTCCCAAACACAGCATTGTCTCACTCTTGAGTTCCCGCCTTGGATCCCATTAAACAATCACGCAAAGCCGGTAAGCAGTCTCTCATACCCATCGTGTTCATTCATGTCCGATGATGATCAGCAGAAGGGCTTTTTGGACTCGAATTGTGGAGGCAATCCAGGTACCTCTGCTTGTCTGAATGTCTTGTATTGTCCAAAGTGCTGTGGATCCTGAGTTCACAGAAGAGCATGCATTTATGTTCATGTGGATTACGTTATAAATTCAGTTTTTTTAGTTTCTAAGCTTTCGAGTGTGGATGGATCTCTGTTCTGTCGTTGACAGTTCTATTCCACTCAGTAGCACGCTGAGCTGTAACTTACGCCCGTAAAACAGAACAAGTCTTAAGAAGTTCGACACAGTTGCTGTCGTAGTGTAAAAATGGCCGACTCATTTACAGTACATGTACTGTGGATATAAGAGGAGGCTGGAACATAGCCTGCAGAGTTTTAACTCACAGCAATAATCGTATGTATCTTATGAACTACTTTTCTACAAGAGCAAACAAAGACTGTCCCTGAGGGAGAATGACTTGAAACACTTTATCCTAGATTATACATTGTAGCAATTAAAGTGTTAGGTAGACTTGCAAGAGTTGAGGGGATGTAGACTTAAGACAAAAGTAGCCCACATTGTCTCTGGATCAAAGGCTGTGACGTTTACGCACTTAGTTGCTACTATTGCAATGTTGTCATTATAAGACATAATCGTGAACCACTCAAAATACCAGCATCAGATATGAGTTTAGAACGTAATGGAAGGTTAGATTAACAGTGAAAGCCACAAAGGGAAGGGAACCTGTTAAACCCTTACTTCTTACCTAGTAAGTGTGCTTTGTAGCTAGCTACTATGTTCAATTCAATTTGATCACATTTGAATCACAATCTGTACAACATATAACATCTTCTGTCTTTTGACCTGGATAATGAAAAACTCGCCCCCACCAAAAAAAAAAAGCTTTTACTGGGGCAAAACAATTAAATGGAAGAGCAACTGAGGAGGATTCACCCTCTCAGGAAGAACAGAAGTGCAATATATGTCATGTGTATATAATTATAAGTCCGCACTCGAACAATCAGACAACTCTGCCTCTGACTCTTGAAAGTGGAGTCTGGGAGGGAAGTTTTAAGACCCGCGGAGGAGCAGGCTGGAGCCGCATGGCAGCTCCGCAAAGGGGAGCTTTATTTTTAGCAGTTGAACAACAGGAAGGAGAAAAGGAGGCCAATTCTACCTGGCAAGATATGTAGGGATGATGACATGGGCTCAGTGGAGTGTAAAGTGAACACGGAGGGGTTGGTACAGTTTGATAGGTTGAACACTGTTGGGGGAGAGAGGGGGGTGAAAAGTGAGGTAAAGAGTGAAAATAGATGGCGAAGCAGTGACAGAGGTCCCACAGCATATAGGACTCGGGTCAGAAAGTTCCTCGTATAATTCCCAGCATGCTCTGGCAAGGACAGAAAGAAATGTTCAGTAAATGCAGTTACAGTTTATGCATACAAATTCTAACCCCCAGTCAAAGTCGTACTCCGGAGACGCTATCTTCATGTGGACCTGGTAAATGGACTTGCATTTATAGAGCACCTTTCTGGTCTTCCAACCGCTCAAAGCGCTGTACGCATGGTAAAGGCTGCTATTTAATGCGCCTGCTTGTCAGGATCTAATCTAAAGGCTCATTCACACACACACACACACACACACACACACACTGATAGCACAGCCTTCTGGAGCAATTTGGGGTTCAGTACCAAAGACACTGACTGAATGGAGGGGCCAGGGATCGGACTGCGATCTTGTGATGAGTGGACTTCCCACTCTTTCTCCTGAGCCACACATATTTGAATATGTATCAACAGTATGCATTGTCACTATAAACTGTTCGGAGAATCGCCACAACAAATATTAACAGCAGGAGGTTTGGCATTTCAGATATCAGCATATTTCAAGCTTGCTATCGTGCTTGTATTTATTATCAGAATATGACCTTTTACTTGCTGTTGGCATTCACATGCACATAATCATACTCAGGTTACATATCTTATTAACGTACAACAAGTAAACACAGTATAATTGTATATTTGATTATTTGACCTATTCCCAAAAGCCAGAGAGCCTGAACATCAGTGTAAATGGTTCTGTATGACCAAACATTATATATATATATATATATCTTATAGCTGGCATGTTAGAAACCCAACTCATATTTTAGCAAATTCCCATGTTGTAATATGTTGTTCTGTACCTCTCATCTATTTAGTAATCCATTATTAATCATCAGATGAAATATTTTGAAAAATATCAATGCATAAAATAGGCACTTCACTTCCATATTGTGACAAACTCCTCCTGTAATCTTGTATTCAGCAGTTGTTTGCCTTTTACCTCGCTCCCTCACAAAGCTTTTGTACACACTGGAGTGCACCGTGCTGACAGCTCTCAGTATGGGCACGTGACCCGTGTACCGAAATCTCAAACTGGGCTCGGTGTGTCATTGGCGGTACTGCATGTTGGAGATATTGCTCCTCTTAGCGAGGTACTCCTCTTCGTTCAGAGACCAGTGGATTCAATGCTCATCTCTTGACAGGCTGCAGATCCTGCGCCTGCAGGGTTTGGGCTTTTGTTGCATTCTTGTTGGTTTTGTTGTTTGGAGCAGCGGTGTATTAGCGTATGAAAAGACTTCAACTGCCAGCCGCTATTCGCCTGCACGGAAAACAGAGTACGTGCTCCGAGGAAACTGTTTACACTGCTTTTTACTTGTCACCCAAGATACCATAACATTGTGCTTATCACCGTAGGAATGAATCGCGTCCTGGCTTTGAATTGTTTGAGGTCTGTCAGACTAAGAATACAAAAAGTCAGTTCACGAGCATCATCTTATCCCACATTTCAGCTTGTTGTGTTCCCTTTCAACCACTTGTATAAACCTCTGCCAGACCCACCTCGACTCGCCCACCCCTTGAAGTACTGCCAATACTTTAAATGCAAATAATATATCATGCCAAAATCTATAACAGCCTGTTTTGGAGGCTTTTTTTTTTGTAGATGGAGATTAAAGGCAAATCCAATCTGCCAGTCACAGTGGTGGCACACACGTGTGTTAGCTTGGCTCACGAGGTAGTGCTGCAGGGGGAGGCCTGCTCGCCTTTTCAGTACAAGAGGGCAGATTGTGAAATGGATCAGTCTCTGCATTTATTAGTGTGCACAAAGAGGCGTGATTACAACACACAGACCTCGAATTCCTCACCTGTCACGCTGTTCTCACAGGGAAGTATTTATCAAGGGGCAAATGAATGTTCCCCCTCATAAACACCCTTTGTTGTCATCTTTCTCCAGGTATGCAACCATTAGCGCTTAAATATCATTAGGTGCAATTAAAAGAAACGATTGGGAGGTAATCGCTGAGGGCCCGGAGCCATGACCTCCACTGATGTGTCTGAAATATGCATAAGGAGAAGAAGGCGAAGGGCTCTGATCCAGGTTCAGGCTCTAATTAAGAGAGAGTGCCCCCAGTAACTCAGATGTCACGGAAACAGCTTGACGGTAAAAACCTAAGGGGAGGAAATGTCAAGCTAGGAGCTCAACAAATCAAGATACTGTATGCACACGTGGTCTAAGACTATTACAACAGCCCCTCGAGGAGGCTTTTCAGACACCTCAATTATACTATAAAATGGTCTTTGATTGTGCGTTTTCATTCCGTGTGGAAATCACTTTCATAATAGCCCCATGAATCAGAGGGCACGATGTGCTGATGAACAAACAATATTACACAATTCTTCCCAACTTTTTTCTTATTTCAAAATGTTATCAATAAGTAATGCCGGCGGTATCCGGGAGTGTGACTGTTATGTGAAGGAGATTTGGTTTCTACATCCGATATTCCACTTCTGGTTTCTGGTCTTCCAGGGAGTTCATTTGTGGGTCACGACTCTACAAAGGTGTCATTTATAAACACCAGCGCCTTGAGCCACAATAAATTCAGCCAAGTCTTGATTTGCATTTTTTCTTAATGCACAGCCTGGAGAGTTGGTGTAATTTGTTGGACCGACAGCAGTTTTTTGTTTCTTTCCTCCCTCTCTCTTTGCTTCAGAAGGACAGAAGTGGGTTGCTGTGTCTGGCTTTGGTCGAATCCATTGTGATGTGGAATGAGAGAGAAGGAAGCTTGAAGACGCTCTGTGTCTGTCGAAACACCCTCTGTCTCAGCATATTGACGGGAAAGTGGTCGACTCGGATGCTTGCTTGGCACTGTGCGTCACACAGACGGGCTTTAATTAGTTTCTAGGTTCTGTGTTACAATCCTCAGTGTCTATATTTGGATGTTGAAAGGCTTACTTCTCATATTTGTTCCGGAGTTTAACTTCGTCATTAGCGTTTGGCTCTGGTGACTGACCACATCTTGGCATGGGGCAAATGATATGCGAAAAAAATTACTTTTTTTTTAGGCCGCAGTAAGCGTGCGTGTCGTCGACGGTTTTTCCACTTGACCCCTTTTCCATTACAGAATTTGACAGAGCTCGTATTTAATATTCTGCTACTATTCTGGGCCTTCCAGAAATCCAATTAGGCTCCTGAATTTACTGGTTTATGACACGACCATTTGGGATTTAAAAAGCCTCGGTTCAGTCTTTGTGGAAGAATTATCATAGATATTTTAGGGGAGAGATAAATTTAATTGGGGCTGTATTTGTGTGCAAACACACACAAACGGGAAATAATTTGTCCTCCGTTGTGATTTTTTTCAGGACGGCTCCGTTTCACAAATGAGGAAACGCACCAGGTATTTGGCTGCAATAATGCAGTGTCTGTAAAATGTGTTTGATAATATGATGATGACTTTACTGTTTTTGCATTTTCTGACAGAAATCAGTTTAACTCCATTCGGAGATGAGAGGTGCTTTTATAATTTTACACAAAAAAATATTTGTTTATTTTTATTAGCATTAGAGTAAGGCTTCTGGATGATTGGACTGAGACAAGCTCACTTAATTATGCTGTTTGGTTCAGCCTCGCTCATGGTAACATACACACGCTAATTCATTCTGTTCTGTGAATGTACGCCATCTTGCTTCAAGTAATGCCTTCAGACATTTAGTTGGAGGCACTGGTAGGGAAAAGTGTGACCCGCATGTTGTTAACAACAGCTCCGCCTGTTACACTGCGCATCCAATTTACACCTTCAGATGCTTTATTTTGAAACAGCTTTTACATCACCAAGGCAAATAGCAAATTAGAAATCATACCACAGACGACTGGCTGCATTTGTTTTCCATTGCCTCCTGAATTTCATCTGCCGTGCTTGAACGATGCCCCCCATCCCCTCCCCCCTTCAAGCGGTGCAGGAGACCACACCATTTGTCGGAGCTCCTCCATTCTTTATGTGCACAGGAGGTCTCACCACCTTTTTTTTTTTTTTCCACCGTCACATTTTGAGTAATTTGTTGGCTGAATCACACAAAAGGCACTCTCAGTTCAACGAGCATCCCCCAGGTTTGGCCATGGAAAAAGTGTGCTCCTTCAAGCAACACTCCCATGTCCGTGCAATGTTCTGATGTTTTCCCCCGCTTGTTTGGCGTGCCAGGGGAAAACACACATTGTGTATTCACCAATCACAAAAAGCAAGTGACGGAGGATATTCTGCCGCAGTGGCCAGATATGTAAAATCTTGGGGAATGAGTTTCAGCCTGCGCCGTGCCTGAGTGATCTGCAAGTATAATGGTTCTGGCCTGCATGGGCTAATCCAAAGTAAGGGAAGTATTTAATGAATTTAAAAGACCTATTTAGTAGTACACCATTGTGGAGGGAAGCATCCATCATTTGTTGGATTATTCCCTCAAGGCCTTGTCTACTTGGCCATGACGTAGCTGCTATAGCGGCACCTTGAAATGCATGTAATTAGAGTCGTTGTATTGGACGCAATCGGGTGACCCGAGCATTTGATGCTTTTCGTCAGAAAGGTGTTCCTCTGAGTGCGCTCCTCACTTGGCCCGGACTTTGGTATTCAACCAGGCTCAAGGTGAATTCTCCCTGTGTTTTATAGCATGTCTGGAAATGATTCTTGTTTGCTGTGGACGGGCAAGCCAATACATCACCGTGCCATATTCCCCTTCCGATGCCTCTCTATGTACTTCATTTCGGCTGGAGCTCATTAAGCTGGGCTAAGGGACTGGGTGAGGTGAGCAGTGTGTCCCGAGGAGGAAGCTTGTCTTCCAAAAGCATTACCATAACCTAGCGCATCTATCCTCCAGGCATGCTGGTCTGCCCAACCCTCCCACTCTGTTTGCAGTGGCCCTGAGCTATGTGTGTATGTTTGCTATTATTAGGAGAACTGCTGGAAGGTATAGAAAAATGCCAGGGAGGGCAGCTATTTTTAACACAGCTGGTGCTTGGCCTTGATCCTTGTGTTCCCTCCCTGTTTTTTTGTATTTCAGCATGCCGTATGCTCCGTTGTACCATGTGCTGGCTGGGCATCGATGCATTGCCCCCCCTCCCTCGTTCAGCTCCATGTGCTGAAGAATCGCAAGGTGTCACGCTCTTCCACCTCTTTTATCTCCCACATGGCAGCAGACAAATGGACACAGAATTTGGCCAGGGAGAAAAAGGAAATACTATAGTGAGACTTACTGTAAGGGTACCATGGATTTGTACGGGTTCTATTTTTAGAAAAACTTATCTTGTGTCTTTTAATTTGACTCAGCTAGAGGCAAATTAATGAACTGCATAGCGGGGCTTTAAAATAGTTTCTTGCTGGAGCTATGCAAGAAAGCCATTCATACAGTCAGTGATATATGCTATAGTTCTCACTGACATTGCAGTGCTAATGCAGGCAAGAGGACTCCTCTTCCCCTATGCAAGCGCCACACGCTGGGAGCACAGGCAGCTCTTTGTGTCTCTCTCTCTCTCTCTCTCTCTCTCTCTCTCTCTCTCTCTCTCTCTCTCTCTCTCTCTCTCTCTATTCATCTCTGTGCTCCTCTCTCTCACGTTTGCTTTCTCACTCTCCACTCAAACATTTGGCTTCTCAATTTTGTTTGACTATCATTTCCTTCTCTCCCTCCTAACACTTGACTCTTTCCATTCATTTTTTTCTTTATTTGACCCGTAACTATCCCCGTCCATCCTGCCAAAAGAGAAGAAACAGAGTCACAGGGGAAAAAAAGAAAACAAAAACTCTCCCCCTTTCCCCCTTTCCCCCATTTCAGCTGCTTGCCTCAGACAGAGCACAGTGTTATTAAGCATTTAAAAAAATCATCTGATAAGATAATCTCTTGAGTGCCTTGATGATATTGTTTCTGGGGCATTTTTGAAGAGAGACAAAGACATGAGAGTGATATGACTCTGTGATTGTATCATCCCCTTAAAATATCCAATTTGCAAGCTGTCATTCTAGACCAAGAGAGTAGCGGAACAGCGGGGAACCGCTTCCCTATTCTACCCATTCATCTGTAACAGAAAAAAAAAAAACGATTTAACTGTTCTGCTTCCAGAGAGCTATTTCTGAATGTGACAGGTATAATTATGGCAGCCATATGCCATAATCTTATCTGTATTTTGACGGCAGCGCAGAGGTCATCCCGCCACACGTGTTCTTCGCTGAAGTTAACAGTGTTGTCAAGGCTACCGCATGCAGGATGTTCAGAACACATCATTTTCTTGTTCCATTTCAAAGCCATGATCACAGTCTAGGCTTCACGCGTTTCCCGACGTATTCCCTATCTTCCTGATTGTGAACCGTGCGATAAGCTGCAGCCTTTGTGCCATTTTCGTGTTGGTCGTAGACTCAAAGTGGTCAAAAAAATGCATTTTGTGGATATTCCGTGACACTAACCAGAGATTTTAAGAAGGCTGACGGCCTGTATGGTCAACCTCGGCCGTTACACACACACACCGTAGCAGCGGACGTCCTCAGAGGGAGCAGAGAAAGAGAGGATGAAGGTTATGAAAGACTGTGGATGGAAAACGAGAGAGGAAGTGACAGCATGAGAAGACAGAGAGGCTGCACAGCTGGCCTCGGCCCAACAAATTCATTTTGTAGGGCCACAAATCAGTCAGTGTTATGTGAGTCAGAATCCTCAACTCGTGTTTGCAGCGAAGCAGCGGCAAGTGCTGGCAGTGTTGGAGCACGATCAAAGTGGATTGCGGTGAACAATCCGCCGTAACGGGGCTGGAAAGCATTTTGCCATTTTGCTTTGATTCACTTAAGGTCCTTGTTTAACTTATTTAATGAAGGCTCGTGTTAGAAGCATTAAATACAGCCCTGGTATCCACCCACAGCACAGCAGTTGACCCTACGTGGTGCAGACCAGTTCAGTCATGCATAAATGGCAACTATCCCCACGAGGCATGTTGTGTACGCAAGAAATACATTCAGTAAAACTGACTTTCACCGTTTTTTAGAAGAGAATAGCATTCAGCCTGACACGTCCTATACCAGTGTAATATATTATTTAGTGTGTACACTGGTTCAGAAGCAGCTACCAAATCAAAACAAACACATACTGAGGTGCAAGCTGAAGAGTATTCTGTTGTACAGTGTGTCTTTATTAGAAATACCTTGAGAATGGATCTCTATTTCCATGTGCAGCAGCCATAACGCTCGGTACAGTAATGAGCTAGGTGATATTTAGTGGGTGGTCCTCCTGACTAAAGCAAAGTGACAGCTGCATGCTAGGTTGTAATTTGTTTCTTATGAAACCCCAGTTCGGTGTCCAAGCTCATTACACGTGAGAATGTGTCACACCGGTCGTATTTCGATGGTGAGTAAACAGCAGTTTCAAGCACTGTCATGGAAAAAAAATATATTAAACTCTGTGTGTCCGTGTTGTGAACCCGAAACTTACGTGTGGTTAAAACTATGCAGTAATGAGGAACTTGTAGTCTCATCTTACCTTGAAACCATAACTGGTTCCCAGTTGAACGCACCTGGCAGAAACTAGATAATGAGCAGGTCAAGACAGCCTGTGTTAAAAGACCTCTCCTCCCCTGTGTATGGTTTATCTACAGAAGTAGACATCTCCATGTATGAAACGATGATGAATCCTGTAGTTAGTCGAAGCTTATACAACATGCTGCTGAATACGTATTGTGTTGTGCACTCTTCCCTTGCAAGCAAATAAATGGAGAAAAGACAACTTTGAATCTTTTGAAGACTTTGTTATTGATTTGTGAACAAAACTCTCTTCTCCCGATTAACTTAGAAATCTTCCACAACAGCACACATAGATTTTAAACATTATGTTCTCATACAGATTTATGCATCAGTCCGGATGATGTATTCGAAGCTGCTTTCTTCGACAGATATTCAGATAAATGCCACTTAAAACATGGATACGTCAAATCTCTGCCCTAGGACATTCAGTGTGCATAAAGTTGTCCCAGTCTTTCATCAAGATGGTGAAAACACTGAAATGTAAAATCAGGGTCCACAGACAATCCCACCAAGATGTACTGTAGTTCAAATTAAACATGCTAATAATCAAATACGATTTAAACCTGATTTCAGTGCATAGAACCATTTTTTTTCCTGTGGAGCATCGTCCCATTTTCTACATCCTGGATCAAAAATAAGCCATTCACTTTTACCACTATGGCCGATGTTGACTATGTGGTAATGCCCACTTGTAAAACCTTGATTAATTGTGCAGTGTATTGACAGCCAAAGCCCCCATTTTTGATTAGTTATCATATTTAAATTGCACAATACCCTTCACCCCTCACCTGCCAATCAATTAATTACACCCCTAAAGAAACAGGTGGGTAATGCCTGCTAATTACCTATTAGGATACATTTCCTGACATTAAAACAAGAAGGACATGTAATCATAACTACAGGATTACCTCACTGAAAATCTATGGAAGTTTTAAACGTGCACCCTCTGTGGGCTTTATTGCTGTTTCGCAGAGGAATTGAATGGAATTAACTTGATTTTACAGCTCTTACAATGGAAACCAATGTGGACTCAGAGTCATGGCCCAAGGTGTCAAAAGATCCATAAAAACCTCTCAGACCACACTTGCATTATAACCCACCAGCACTATTTCATGTTTCATATGAAAATAGCTACACATGATATCAAATTACGCTTCTTTGTGTCACGATATAAGCAATGTTTGATTCATTAAATACTCAAAGCAGGAGCAAATTGGAAAAAGTAATCATAATTAGGCTACATAGCGTCAGTGCAAAACTTAGTTTTGCCAGCGAAAGCAAATTTTTCTACACATTGTAGCTAATCAAAATCTAAACAACTCTGTTGTGGTTTGTGCATTTAAATATATATGGACATAGTGCAGTACTTCTGTAGCAAGAGGTTGAAGCAATCTCTAGCTGCAAGGCATCCCAGAGGACTGTGGGACTTGTAGCTGCACTTGATTGTGTTTCTTCTGTCCACGTCTCTGGAGCATTTGCATCAACTCAAGCGTGATACTTTCCGAAGTACGTGCCAGTTTACCTAATTCAAACATGATTGACATATGAGGCAGACCGAACCTTCATTATCATATTCATTACCTGTGGTATTGGAAACCACACATGCAGGGCGGAGCTTTCCACCTCATACGCAGGCGCGAGCCTTCCCCGGAGACCAGCGCTTCTTTTCTCCAGCTAATGTTAGTCTTATATGGAACTACTCTCATCATGACTTGTCCTATCCAAGATGTGACTGGGTGTGTACATGGGCGAGATACCATCAGGACAAATTAGGGAGACCATGAATAAACTTGCCCATGAGAAAGGAGGCAGACAATCAAGATAGACATCAGAGTAGCGCCTCCGAGGCCTTAAACTGAAGTTATGTGATTTACCCCAAATGGCTGGGCTGGATTAAAACCAGAAGGTTGGTGCTAACAGTTGTGCTTTCATCACATAGAAGAAGGAGGGATCTTTAGAGATATCTTTTTTTTCTCCATCTTTAGTGACAAATGAACCCTGTACCCAGCCTGAAAGGTGCCGACAGAGATGGAGACTTGTGTTCACAGCCATAAAGGTGATGAATCGAAACAGTGATAACCAGAAATGAACTTTTTACCCGTAGAGTCGGCTGCTCTGTTTTTGTTAATCTGTTGAGGTGATGCCTCATCTATCAGCGACGATCAAAAACGATTTTACATGAGTTGGTGCAATGTTAATCCATCAAACTGTTCGCTGACAGCATCATGAATGATGACTGAAAAGAGAACTCCTCTTTGCCTTTCACGGAAAAGCCTTTTTTCGTTTCATGTCGGCATGTAATTCCCTTCAACAAACATCTTATTTTATATGTGCACATGTGTGTGCTAAATCAACTGTTGCTTGCAAGTGCTGAAGTCAAGCAATCCGGTGGAACGGAGCACCAGCATGGACGGCTTAGGAATGAGCAGATCAATTGATTGATTTGTGTAAGTGTGTTAATCTTGGTCGCCTGCAGATTGGTCCTAAAATCCCCCCAGCATGATTAGCAGCTTCCTACTGAGAATGCTTCGTAACCCAATGAGCTCAGACAGAGGGGGTTGAATGTGTGTGTGTGTGTGTGTGTAGGTGTGTGCGTGTGTCACATGGTCCACATTGGCCAATAAGGGTATCATTGCTTTGTGCTGAACTTTTCATTTCTTGTCATTCTTTCTTGGTAAGGCTTGTCAAAGAAATGATCTTGCTTCACTGGTCACTGCATCAGTCACGCCTCAGCCCATAGTTGCTCTGGAAAATTGCCTGGGCTTTAGTCCTCAGCTCAGGGCATGGAATTGTCTGTGACCAATGTCGTTTTTTCCCTTCAGAAAATGATTTTTTTTCCCTGATTCTGGGTTTATTTAGACAGCCCCTAAAGCACAACAACATAATCCTACATCATTTTGTTTTGTGCCTAGTTAAAAAAAGAAAAGAGAAATCGCACAGCTCATTTTATCCTTCGGCTTTATCTGTCCCTTCTTTATATCTTTTTTTTTCAACATTGGCTTTAGCCTTTGTCTTTATCAGACAAGAGTTCCCCTATCTTCATGTTGTGGTATTAAGTAGACAAGGGCCGATGTAGTTGCTACAGAACAAAAGCCAAAGACAGCCAGTCACTTCTCAATTGCTGACCACTGTCGTACTGGCAAATTTATATATGGAACAGTAGCGTGCATATGTTAAACTATTTCCTACAAATCTGTATCTAATTAATCAGACATGTTGTGAAAATCTAAACTTAAAATCTTTCAATACAGCTTTCAGTTTCTCTCTTCTTATATGCAAATTGGTCTCATTAATATCTTATACATGCCTTATTTACAAGTGAATACAAGTCCAACATTCACTCTACTTTTTGCTCTGTTTTGGTCTCCACCAACTCCTGAGGGAAATATCTGTATCTTCAGCTGCTCAATCCTCCACTATGTTCACCGGCTAGTTGCTATCTGTGTCCGTCTGCCGCTTGTTGCTGGACATGTCCCGTCAGTTAAGAAAAAGAAAAGCTGTAGCCAAAATCTACGCTCATCACGACTAGTGACTAGTTTCACGTTCAAGCAGTCGTGTGATTTATTGTTACCATAAAATATTGATAATAGCCACTTTAAGTTATTTATTAGAAGACATTTGAGTGTAAAATGACACATATATTTTTTTACTGTCTTTACCACCATAAATGATTTGAATACCTTGACCAGGGCATAATTAACCCTGCCTTTGCAATTGGGTTCCCTCAGGACCATCAAGCCTCTCTCCATATCTCATCACTTCATGACTATAAATTTAAATGAGGTCCTTTTGGCACTTGCTAAGTGAAGAATCTTTTGGTACAAAGATTCAACCACACATTTGACCTTGCAGGCTGCGCTAGCCAGGAGAGCGTAAGGGGATAGAGAAGCATCCCTCAGACATTTATTAACAGACTAATGGAACAGATTTGTTCAAAAGCCCCCAAGAAGCCTTCACCTTTTTAACACGCAGTATCCGTTTGCCCGGTTGCCCTTCAACCCCTCAAGAAGAAGCAGTGGTGTATTTCTGTGCAGAGTTATGCTTGAGTGTCCGTTGAATGCAGTTTTTTCCATCGCTTGAATATTTGGTTCCTCAGTGGTATTGCCGTGCAGTTTGAGGCTGAGGGTAGCTCTTAAATATGACCTTTGGTCAAAGTGTATATCAACATCTCGGTCATTTTCTCAAGTGATGAAGTGACATTTATGGAAGATGGATGACCCCCAGCGACACCCACACCTGACATACAGTATGATGCAAAGCGTCTGCTGATTTACCACCGTATGGCTCCCATCACTCATTTCCACATTGACCAGTGTGGAGACCACTTCATCAGGGAGAGGGCAGCAGTAGTAGTAGTCGTAGTATATAGTAGAGGGGGGAAGGGACAGGGGAATCTCGAGATCAGCCAAATCAAATGAGCACCCTGAACACTTCACCTGCCCCCTCCCCCCTCCACCACTCACCTCCGCTTAGTCCTTGTTTTCTAAACAAAAACTGGCTCACGAGCTCTCCGTCCTGTGTCAATAAACCTGAAGAGGCAAAGCGATCAATGACAAAGAAGGCATTCAATTTGCGTTTGAATCTGAGGCTAATCAGCTCACTTGCTTGGTTCAATGTGGTTTCCTGACCACAGAGGCTACTCCAATGTCCGGGTAATGTGCATAAAGATTGTTTTCTCATTTTACATAAGTCGGTTAACTGTGGCCGGAGTGGTTGAGTCATACAACCGCCACAGTTTTTCATTCATATATCCGCATACAAAAGAGCAGGGGAGGTGGTTTTGAGGAGCAAAGTGAGCCACGGAATATCAGTATACCATTGTAATAATGCACAATTAGCTTACAAGTTTGCTTTACTGAAATTAGGTTAATTTGTCAGGACCAGCACTGGATCAATTAAGTTTTTCTATATTGAGTAAAATGAAATAATTGTGAGGGTCTTATATTATACTATTTATTGTAATATTATTGTTGCTCTCAGGCTACATATACATTATACATACAGTATTGTGGTGTTAATTCAGGCTCTCACACTAATGAAAATCCATGTCTAAATAGCCCAAACAACCTCCTCTAATTGAAAATGTATTGGATTTTCCCTTTTGTATGCTAGATACAGCCTGTGGAAATTGCCAGTGTTGAGGAAAACAAATTCTAATGCGCCGTACAATCCGGTGGAAATTATATTCAAATGTGATTGATTTGTTTATCCTGAACCGGTGCAGGCAACAATTTAACATCATTACTTTTCCCAAATACGGAGTGGTGCACTTTAAAATAAACAACAATCAGTCTTATTTCACTCTTCCAAATGACACCATCATGTGCGCTTGGTTTATGCAGCCATTTACTCTTGCTTTGGTTGATGCATTCATTCATTCAATCATTCCCATTCAGCTGATTCATGTACCTATTCACAGCAGACTAACAGATGTAAAGTTAAACTGGGAATGCTGCTGGGCCACTGAATTTGATGCAGTCGTCTGCCTCGCCCCTTTAATTAGAGCACGATAACATGTTTTTAAACTCCATCCTTCTCTGCCTCATGTTTCCCGTGAAAGGCTCATAAATAAATTGAGGAGAAACATCCACTTTTGAACTCTCTGGGCTTTACAGTACACGGAGACAAGCACTCCTTCCAAGGAATGCGGAGCAGGAGATGATCGGAAATAGTCTGGCTCCTTCTCGTTTATCACAGGTTATATGTAAATATGTTAAATACAATAAAACAGACTGTGTCATGTGGTTGTTGGACAGAGAACTGAATTGATCCTGATAAACAAACCGGCCTCTGTGTAAAAGGCAAATGTACACATGACGCAGGAAAAGGAAAGAAGAGGTTGACAGTAGTCTCAGTTGGCTCTTCATCGTGGCTGCGGTCTCTACACTACATGGCACTGCTGACCTCTCACTGGCTGTCAGGATTGGCTATTTATGTTTAAAGAGAGACTAAAATAATGAACATTGACCAGGAGTGCATTTGTTTTATTGGCTTTGGAATGAGCTGACAATTTAAATGTTCCAATGGTGGCTTGCATGGTACCAGAGGGAAAGAGCTTTACTGACCCATAAACAAACATCAGATTTGGATCAATAAGCTGAGTGGCCCGCCTTGAGACGCTCGCCATAAATCTCTGAGGGCCGCCCTCTCCCTCATTAAATTATAAAGGATCTGCGAGCCGTGAAACACTAAGGGTGAAGCATCACAGCGGTTGCTAAAAATAGAGAGGCCTAAACAAAAGAGGTTTTTTTTCCCTATCCATATTGTTACTCAAGAATCCTTTTAACTATCCACTTTTCTCGTTCCCCGAGGTCAGGAGAGAGTCGGGGCCAAATCCAAGCATCCCAGCCTGCTTGTGTGTGTTTGCAGGGTGTCGTCCCGTGCATCAACAACACATGAACACGTCCCTGTGATGTCATGATGAGGGAGATACAGCTGTTCTGGCGGATTGGGAACACTCTCACTGAGGCGCTCCATCTCTGCCAGGAGGTCTGAGGAGCGTCTTGTTGCCCAAATTCAAATTGCAAATCCACTTAAAGTACATAAGTCAAGAGTGCTCACAGCTAAAATGCAAGCCGTGTTGGGTCTGGAAGATTTTTAAAAAATCATGGACCTTGCACTTAGGAGGATTACGCTTCCATGCGCTGAAAAGAAGAAAAGGGCGGAGGGGTCCCACGACATCATCACCTCAAAAAAGGGGCAGCCCAACATAGTGAATTATATTGATTCAAAAGCACTATATTTCTCCAAATATGTCATCATCCATTTTACAGCTGGTCATATGCTCTCAGTGCAGTGAGAAATGGGTGTGTGGAGATCGCTGTGTTCTTGGTGATGTGAAACTAATCGTGGAGAAAGAGCACTTTCCACACTAGTGACTTTTCAAGGCCCCGTGGTATAAATATCAACCATCTGTGAGGCCATCTGCATTGGGGTGCTATATCATGCACCAAGGCCAAGCCACCAAACGCAGGCAGCTTTCCTCCCATGGCACTATCTACGCTGCTAGTGAGACAAGCAACACATTGCAGAATCACCACTATCAACAATGGATTTGCCCCATATTTTAAGTAGGGTTTTCATCCCTTAAGTGAGGTCATCTTTTAAAGGAGCAATCATGATAACATCAGTGTGGTGTAATGCATTGTACAGCTGCATGCTCTACCCCTGTATCCAGATGGCTTCGTGCTGCAGACGTGCCTGCTTTGGGGGGGGGGGGGGGAATTGAACACAGACGTAATATATGTTGGCTATCAGGTGCGTTTTCAATAAAGGCTTTTTATCTGAACTTAGATTACCGTAGGACTGTGGTGGTTGCAGGGGCAAACGTGTCTGTTACAAGCAGCCATCCGTCATAGTTTGACAGCTCATTTTGTGGCAGTTTCGAGTAATTTTTTTTCTGCTTTTCTGCTTTACTACGCTGCGTTGCAGCTGGCTTCTGAGAACGCAGACTTCGGCAGAGATGATTTGCAATGAGACTATTGACCTTTTATATTCAGCTGGAAATACAAAGCTAAACAAAGCAGCACAAGCAAAGACAAAAAAGACGCAGACGAGTGTCATTCTGAACAAAATACCTAAACACACAAGACTGAGGACATCACGTCAGCGTGTCTTATCTCATCCTCCTCTTGCAAGTTTCTGGAATTATGTATTTGCCGCCTCCCTCTGTATGTCATCGACTGCTCTCTGCTTACATGTGTTTCTTTGTGTCTGCAATGAGAACAGGAGAGAAGGAGAGATGGGGTGTGTGTGAGTGTCTACTTGAGCATGTGAGACATTTTTTCAAGCTATCTAGTTATTGGAACGGAAACGAATGGAGGAGGGCTGGTGCTGAAGAGCAGGCCACTCGAGGGGGAGAGAGAGAGAGAGAGAGAGAGAGAGAGAGAGAGAGAGAGAGAGAGAAGAGGGGCCACTGGCGAGTGAAAATCCTTTTGTTATTTCTGTAGACTGTTGAGACGCAGAAAGGGGCAGATTAATTTGTCTCAAGGTCTGAGAGCAGCCTTCAGCAGACAGCAGAACTCCCCCTTGCTGCTTGTTTACCTCACTCAGACCATGCTGCACTTGTAAAATATCTTACCCAAAGCCAGTGATGGGATGCATTTTGGGTGGCAACTTCGAAATGATTGATAGAATGATCCAAAGATTGAGAAGCTGGTCGACAAATAATAATGTTTTTTAATATATCATGCTTTTGAATTTAGAACATGCTGTTTCTCTTGTTTCCTGATGTAAAATCACACCAGATTAGCCTGACAGTTGAAGTCCTTAAAACGGATGAAAAAAATATCTGTAGTCTTTATTACCATGAGCGGTGAATGCATACAAATACACAACAATACTAGGTCTGCGAATCACAATTATATTGATTACGAATGAATCTGCAGAGGATTTCCTGGATTCATTTATTAATAGTTTGGTCTATTAAATCTCAAACGAACATATGCAGAGTCCAAAGTGATCAACATTCCAAAATCCTTCACTTTAGAACCACATGAGGCAAAGAGAGGCAGTCAAATCTTTACATTTTGGAAATTGTAAGGGTTAGCATTTTCACTTCAGCGATTAATCAATCATCAAAATAGTTGCTGCAAACATTTTCTGTCGACTCATCCATTACCGATTCATCATTTCAGCCCTTTAAAGTACAGCGCACTGTTAAAATCATGTATAACGTTAAAGCAGTGTCATAGTGTCATGTGATCCGATTGCAAAATACCTCAACATAACACTCTCCCCATAATAATATAGTCAAATCTAGGATAAAATAGTCCGACTCACTATAAACCCATGTGCCGTCCTTTATTATAGGACTTGTATTTGCTCAAAACAAGATTTCCATTAATGGCAACATTAATTCCATTCATATCAAAGAAATGAGCTCGCTCAGTGTCTGCAACACTTAACAAGAGGTCATCATCCTCTCAACAAGCTTTTTAGTGTTTGTTGCAGGATGCTCGGGCTGTGTAAGAGAACTTCAGACTCTAGAGGTCTCCATCCTTCAGCATCCCCTCATCATCCACCTATTCGCCCTCCTCCTCCTCCTCCTCCTCCTCTTTGGCATTTTGTGCAGCGGAGGAGGAAAGGAGGAGAGACTGCTGAGGAGGAGACAGAGGGGATCCGGAGACAACACGTCCCACGCCAGAGCCAGACAGCCAGGGAACTTTGATTTGACGCCAAGTATCCTGCGATGGAAATGACGATGAAGGGAAAGAGCCACGTTTCTTGTTCTGCTCCTTGGGAGGCTTAGACAGAGATATGTCGGGCGTGTTCAACATATAGTGTCCTTGGACTCTTACGCTCTCTGAAGATTTATTGTCTCTGATTTCGCTCCTCTATTCGCTGATGGTGCCGCTTCGGTCAGCCGAATGAATTTGAAGGCAGTCTGAGCGCATTGTTTCCAGCTCCGTTGCATATGGGATTTCCAGCCGTGATGTCTGCAATATTCCGCTCTTTGTTTCTGGGTAAGTCACTTCTCGTTCCTGTAAAAGAGAATGCGTTCGTCTAAGGAGCAGCGGAGCGTGTTCGTCTCCCTATTGTTACGGACGATGTTCGTTATTATTTACTACGATTTTTTTTTTTTTTTTTTGTATATATTTTTATTGTTTTGAACGTCCTTAACGACAGATCTGGCAAATGACTTCAGCCTTGATTCAGAATGATGTCAGATTATATTTATTTTTAATTTTCAGCTTCACGCCGTTATAATGGGCATGTGTTAAGAAATTGCTATTTATATTTTGGCATATCTGAAAAATGAGAACGCACAAGTCAACCTCGGTTTCCAAGGCTGCTCTGATTCGGGGAATTAAAGGGGATAAAAGTTCACCTGACCCCTCCCTTTAGATCGGCGATCCAGAGCTATTGACCCAGTATGAACATCTACAATCCGTCAGAAAAACAGGCCTGCTGCAGATGAACAAAATGCCTTTTACCATATTTTGACAAAAGGAACAAAAAAAACACAGTGCGTACAGTAACTAAAGACAGGTAGATATATTCAATATGCTGTTTCTTACTGTTTGGCCCAATATTAAGTGTCCTGAATATCATTTTGAGAAAGAAAATAAATGTTGGAATTTGTTGGGATGCATCATTTGTTTGAAACAAAAAAAAAAAATGTTAGTTGAAAAATATTCCTATGATTTTAAATCAAGCTCTGTTTGTCTATTTATGTCATCACCGCCACTATTGCTGATACTGTGACCAACACAGCTCTTATTACTTCTATATTACAGTAATGTACTAAGGGACATTACAGGTTAAGAGCTAAATGAGGGATTGTTTAATTCCACTGTGACTTCACTGACTGGAAGTTCCTGTAGCACTGTAAAGACAGTGTGTACAAATGACTTCCAGTAAGAGGTTTCACACTCCTTTCTGCTGTCTCATCACCTGCAGTGAAATCCCAACAGTAGCCTGGTGTAACTGGGGTTAAACCAGCGTTTTTTCAAAGGCTTCTGCATCTGAAGTGACTATGAATAAGAGTGCTTGGTATGAAAATGTTCGGAAGCCCCAGCGTTAAAGTAGCAGTATAGTTGAAAGTGGTCATATGAGGAAAAATGCAACCGAGAGATGGCGGCTCCTCTGCTTTGGTTTGAGTCCAAAAGTCGTGCTCTAGTCTGAGCGATGCTCGCTGTTCGTGGCGTCGCAGTCTGGACAGAAATCAAAAGAATCATTTTTGTGTCATATTTTCAGTTTAGACACACAGCTGCCATTATTTGCTTATGCTGGATGTGGATTGTGCTGACGGCTTGTAAATGCCTGCAATGTTTGTGGTCTCCGGCTCCCATTATTGCAGTTATGTATTGCGGTGACCTTTCAGGAGAATACCCTGCCCCTTGCCCGATGCATTCTGGGAAAGGCTCCAGTCCCCCTGTGACCCTGAATAAGATAAGCGGTATATAGAAGATGGAAGGATAGAGATAATATGTGGACCTGCATACAAGCTGACTTGTTAAGCTTTACATTGGTCAACCAGTGAATCCATAGTATGTGCTCAGTGGTGATGGGCCACTGATCCTGTGCAGGCAGCTGACTCGGCAGTGGACACTGCATAGCATAATGTGCTTTGCTTTCAGCCATCAGCCTGGTTGTATTAGATATTGATGTGATTCAAGCTAATTATGATTATCTAAATAGCAGTTCCCTACTGATGATGATGATGACGAAGATTTAAAAAACACAACAAATTGCTCAGCTGAGCCAGCAATGCCAAGGTGAACACATTACACCTGAAATCATACAGCAGCATGTTATTCCCCTAATATTTATAATAATAGTGCGCTTTTCTTAAAATAGCCATCAGCCTGTGCCTAGAGTATTAAATGGCTTGTTGTTGCCATGGTGAGGCATTTTCTCCTTCCCCTGTCATGTCACAAGATATGACTATAAAACAATGCAGCTGAAAACGATACCATAAGGGTCAATGTCCAGTACAGTACAGCAACCGGGGCCATGTGTCTCTCATTCTACAGCAAATGATTTGCCAGTCAGCCAAAAGAGCATTTTCACTTGACCAGGGAGAAGCTATAGGCTGCTCTGCTGCACTGGACTGAAGGACATTTCTTCAAAAGTTATATAGCCTGTATTAGCTCAAGATCAACGCCGAGGCCAAGTAAAGAGAGGAAGTGGCTGTTTTATTATAAAAGAATCGATAGTCATTAATAGGGCCTCATTTCCTTTTTATTTGGCTGTGGCCTCGCAAGTCCTGAGATGTCCTTAATTTAATATCTGCTGGAGATGTAATATCCACTGTTCACATTACAGATAAGTAGCACAATTAATTGCCACGGGGAGTTCCGTAGCTCGATACGAAGTAAGAAACAGAACAAGGTCAAATAGAGTAACTGAGTAACCGTGTGGTAGATTCACCCAGGTAAAGGACGCCAGTGATGGATTGCCTATCTGTCCTTGTGAAACGATTAAATGATTGTGAATGAGCGGATTTGAAAATGACTGTCCGAGAAGTAATAACATCGCATAAGTCACTTGACAGAAATGTAATTGGATAGAACGAGCAGCTCTTTTGTGTGATATCCAAACCTCTGCACCCTGGCTTGGTGGAGTCAAATTTTCGATCTGCAAGACGAAGCCATGTGAGTGATTATGGGAATGCAGTCGCGTCTTGACAGTAGCGTCCGTGCTGATGCCCGTGTGTCCACATTGCATGCACACACGTGTGTATAACAATGAGCAGACGGTGGTGCCTGTGCACGCCTGCTAGTGTTAGATGCAGATAAAGAGAGCAGTGGCTCCAAACAGAAATTCTGTCCCCATTCTATATTTAGCATGTCTGCCGGGGTAGGCAGAGCATCTCTGAAATGTGAAGATGACAGGAGCCTCCTGAGCCAGAGGTTATGAAGTGACATCTTGATGTGTTTGCGCCTGAATCACACTCCCACACACACACACACAACCGGCCACAGACTCCTGACATTCCTGCAAACCCAGAGACATTTCGATATTTGACGTCTAGTTACCATACATTAAGTCTCCGTTTTGATCTTCCTGTTGAGGCGTGTTATTCTTCAGCGGTATCATGTGGCATCCTGTACATTCCCAGCTTTGAGCGTGTTTGTTTTTTCCGAGAGCGTGTGATGAGTTTGGCAGATTTGCTTTGCGGGACGTGGACGTGCACGGTATTTAAAGCATTTGTCGGTTAGGTGAGGAGCCCTGCAGCGAGTCAACCTTCATCTCACATTGTACAAGCGTGGACGATTGAATAATTAGCTGGTCGAATTAATTTACAGGAGTTTACTTGAGGAACGGGGATGCAGACAAATCAACACTTTCAGCACACATAACAGAGGGACGCCAAGCACAGCATCACAATACAAATATGTGCCAAAGAATCAGTATCCAGTAGATATTACGTTCAAGCTATAGGAGGTACAGCAGAGTAAAGATGCGGCTGTTGAGGGAAGAATAGCAAATAGCTGGCGGTGCATCGCTCCAGATAGTAAACTGACTTCCACCTACAATGTCAACGATTTGACATGCAGAACAAAGTGTAAACAGATTTCCGTCAAGAAAGGATTTTATTACTCCAAGCAAAAGTGGCAAATCTGAATGGCTCAGCAAGGACAGAGCACTCTGGAATACAAAACCTGTACCGAGGGTGGTCGAAGAGGCCTACAGATGAGCACAGAGGTCAAGCCGTCCTCAAAACAATTGACCCATATCATTAACAAATACTGATTTGCCTTCTAAGCACTTTCCCCCCCTGATGTGTACAGCCTTTGAATGACAGCGTGCCTCCCTGAATAACAAAACGTGCTTCTTTTGTACCTGAGGGATTCTTCATGTTTCATTGATTTCTGTGCTTTTAGTCAGACGGCCTTCCTGTTCTGTCGCAGCAAGCTGGACTCCATGCTTAGAAGGAGAGTGTTTGTAGGTGAGAGTGTACCTGCTTTGTATTATAAGTGGTTTTATTCCTACTACTCGAGGGCCTATGCAGGTTGATTTGTATAGCAGCCAAAGACGTCCGAGGTGAAAAAATAAAGGTCACGCTGGTGGAGTGAGCGGATGCTTTCTTGGATTAATCTGCCGTCTCGACAATATTTCTTTGTTTGACAGTTCCTTTAACGTTCTCCTGCTGTGTTTCAGCCACGCCCATAACATCCGAGCTGTCCAGGCATGGGCCTTTTGGCGCTTGCATCTTGTTAAACACAAGACATATGCTTCGACAGAGCTGGGTTTGTGTAGAGTTTCTGACCGATACACCCTCCCCCTTTTCATCCTTTACTGGGGAAATTACTGCCAGATTATTTTGGAATGTATGAGCAGGAACTGCCTATTTCACTTTACTGCTAATCTTTGACAGATGTTCGGGAGAGGCTCACATTCACATTAACTGGAGCCACATGCACGGTATGCACAGGACATTACACTACACTAGTATACCGCTGTACACAAACAATTAAAGACACAGACATGTTGTGCAGATAAACTAACACATTCAACGTGTGACAACTACCAGCTGTTTTATACAATAGGTGAGCCATGAGATCTTTTTTTTAATTCCTCATGGGAAAATTAGATTCCCATGAGGAATAAAAAGTATCTTTACAGTTTGCCATTTGGGGAAATAGGACCTCTAATCTAACCATCTAATAATTTGAGTCATTTGTTAAGTTCCAGGTAAAGTAAGATCTTAGAATTGTTTCACAACACATTATTTATGTCAGAAATAATAGCTAAAAACATGCAGCATGTGTGTTTCACTTAAACTTACACTACAGGCTCAGTCGTATCCTACTCCGTCGCTACTGTTGACTGCTAAACGATGTATAAATGGTTTTGAGCATCCCAACCCCCACGAAATGACTCGTTTCCCTTTCAGAATTTGATCAATTCTGTCCGACAACATTTGGAAAGTCTAGAAGAGGCGCATGATTGAATTATTTTATCCCCATTCAAGTTAGTACAAGGCTGAACAGGAAGTTAGCCGATTAGAAGACCGAGTGTCCGTGCCGAGTCTCTGGTGTGCATGCTCTGCCCATAGAACATTACATAGAGCATACTTTACGTTAACGTTTTTGCAAAAGTAGGGCGCAGCAGTGAGACGGACAGCATGTGGTGCATAACTGTAACTGTACATATGAAATCAACCCTCACAATGATCGGGTTTGGTTTCAGAGCCGTCAGCAGACACGCCGTCAGCGAATGACAGCGATTTTGAAACCAAATTTTTCGGCGATTTTTTTTAATCATTCAAATTTGGCTGGGTGGTTTAGAACACATTTTTCTGTGCTGCGACAAACTTAGAACATGTTTATTTTTGCTTTAGCGAGAGCAGAAAGGTAAATCATTCTCCGTGTTAAATGATGAGGATTTGTTAGTTTTTGCTATTGTTTATATCATTGTAAGGTAAATAGTTTGATAGCATATCTTATCTAATTCAGCATTTAGCTATGTTAGGTGATACATTTCAACTGATCAGCGCATTAGAAAACACATTGCCATAGTGAAGCATGAGGGCTTGTTTTAAATCAAATAACTACAAGACAGCAATGACAATATTAATCATACTACAAAATAACCCTTCACCTCTTGAATCACTTGACCCCCCCCACTGCCCCTGGATCTCTCACTGACTGACCTCAGCACAAATGGATTCAGTTAACCATGTCATTAACATGGCTATGTGTATAGATAATAGTTTGGGCATTGGACATTATGGCATCAAGAATGTATATTTCATTTAACCATGAAATGCCTCACATGGAGCCCAAACCCATTCAAACTAATATTAAATGATGCAAAAAGAAGGTAAATTAGGATCCGCTGCTCCAGAACTTAAACGAGTAGCCTTTTAAAACCTTGGTCACTGTTAGACACTTAAACATTGCATCGGCCCCTTGTTCCCTGTAATCTCTTCAGACATGGATATTTGCTCCAAAGGGAGGATTTCCATCTTATTCGCAGTTTGAAAGTCAATGGTGCAGGTGCAATTACAGCTTTCTATTTTCTTAGAAAATGCAAAGCGATTTGCTGCTTGTGTGCATGAATGTTTGAATCAAGGTCTGTGATTGTTTTATGTAAGCAGCGAGGAGATCAAAGAGGGAACAAAACGGTGAGATAAACGCTGATGCTGTCGGCGTGGTGGAGCGTGGAATTGTCTCCCATCGATTCACCCCACTATAGGTCTGTCCTGATACTAATTCTTCGCAGCTATTGACATTGTTGGAAATAGGATTCCATCTGTCACCGACCGAGTGCTCCTCAGCTGCAAGAGCAAAGGTGATCAAAATGCATACATCTTACAAAAATACCATTTAAATTGATTATTTATTTTATATTGTTTTATCAGTGGTGGGGGCTGCGATGGTATCATCTGAGAGCTCCCAGCCCTGTTGTGGTGCTTTCAAGTGCTTTCTGCGTTAGTGAAAACTGGCAGGGCGGAATAAAGCCGCCATGCTTTTCTTCTCTAAGCAGAACATGCTTTTGATCTATGTTCACTGTCTCTGAAACCAGGTATGTCTCTGTTTCTGCGCAGCAGCACGATCCAACTGTGCAGGAAAATAAACAGCTCAAAAACCAAAATCCCTATTGCTGAGGTGTTTTTCACTTTCAAGCAGCTTAGCATAGCGCTTACATCAATGGCACAAAGGAAGAAAGAGCAGACTCCTGATAAAACATTTACACCCAATGAGCAGCACAGGGGTGACATTGGTTGTGTTTCAGTCACGCCTGTGTGTATTTTCTGAGATTTCCTCTGTCGACTGGAAGCCTGTTTACACGTTAACCAAGCCTGATAATGCCTATTGCAAGTCAAGTCAAGATGATATGAAATCCTTCTCTTAACTCAGCAGACCCTGATTGAACAGTTTGATGTTTTTGCTGCTGCTCTAACAAACACTTGACATTTTCAGTGAGTGGTGTCAAAACCCCAGTAAACTGTCAATAATTGATCATTTCTTACTGATCGCTTAGCACTTTAATTGGTCGTGGGGTGCACCTGGCAGACCCCCAACCTGTGCGGCGTCTCATCTCACACTGTGATTATTGATTATCATGTCCAAATATCAACTTGGACAGGTCAAACAGCCTCAGCTGAACACACGCTCACAGCCAGACTGCGACTACAGGGTGTCCTCGGAGTGAAACGTAAAGCAAGGGATTTTCAATGCAGACGGAAAGAATTTATAAAATGTGCACTTATTTTATATATTCCAGTGTGGTGCCGATGCACAAAACATGGACTTCCCTTCCACTCTACATGGCACTCAGCTATAATACAATCCCCAGGATTGATTGCATGATGAATAAAAGCAACTTGCGGTGCGCCAAACAATGGCAACCCAGGCGAGTTTTGTTTTTTTTTGTTCCCTTTCTTCCTCTGTTTTTCCAATTGGGAGCTGACTGAATAAACAGGAGCAAATGTTCCACGTCGCTCTATTTAGACGCCTGCTGTTCCTTTGAATTTGAAGCAGTTTATTAGCCCAGCAAGCAGGACACTCCATTAGGTGTTTTGAACCCGCATGCTCCATTGTCTCACTCCATTTCGTCTTTTGCTTTGCAAGCCTTCCCTAAAGCGTTAGTGGCTTTAATCAGTAGACGCCCTTCTGTCCTTTAAACATTTATCTTCAGCCGCTTTTCGTCGTCACCGAGCAGCCAGGAAAGACGTAAAGATGGATGGTGTTTGGAAGGGAGGGAATTCAGTGGCCATTGATTAGAGTGGTGGAAGACAAAGCGGTCACCTGCACAAGACCTGAACACCATCTGGAGGATCCTCTCCACTCTTAGTGCATGATAGCTGAAGTCAGGACTCAGCAATCTGCCCAATTTAGATCTATACTGTGTGTCTTTGGTTGGAGAAAAAACGATGGTGCAGTAACTTTAGTGGGCTTAATCTAGTTATTGACTGTAACAAAACTGTGGGAATTACCTTTAAAGCTGAATAGCAATTTTGCTGATTCATTATTCATAGGATGAAATCCTTCGTTGACACTAGGAACTGTAAAACACAATAACTTAGGCCTAGTCTTGGGTTGCCTGTCCTGTTCTTTTGCAGTGGATGTTGTGTGACTAATGGTTTAATTACCCAATCACAATGCCAGCCGTTTGGTCTTTTATTGCCCAAGAGAAAACATTGTGAACTGAATACCACTGATCAATTGCTAGGTTGTCCACAAATCAGGTATGTAATGTCCCTGATTGCACTACAGCTCTCCCATCAGTATTTCATATTAAAGAGCGCAGAGCCCTCTGTCAGGCCGAAAGGTTGAGGCTGAGCTCAGGCTGTGGTTCAGAGTACAGTTTATATTTGCACTGCTAAAATGCTTTTTTTTTTTCCTTTCTCCCCTCTCTTGTCCTCACGCTTTTTTCCCCCCGTTTCCCTGCAAAGTGGTTCAGAACAGATGGCACCACCACCTTTGTTTTTTCCGACTCGTTAGACTTGACTTGTTGATGAAATGGAGCCTTTACGCTATACTGCCCATGCAGATGTGTAGCTGTATATCTGCTAACGTAGCCTCTGTCATAACATGCCCGGCAGATAAGGGGGATATAATCCACAAACTGTTTATATCTCACAAGGCTCTATGTTTTGCTTTTCCAAAAGTGGACTTGTGTTCTCCATCAGCAAGGGGGGGGGGGGGCAGCATTAGCTTTGTATGGGCATTAAAAACATGGAGTTTGTTTGAGCCTGTTACTGCAACTAAACACTCATACTCATACACAAGCTCTCTCTCTTTCTCTCTGCAGCTGTGGGTTAGTGGTGCTCGTGTGGTTGTGTAAACTCACTACAGTAATGGAGTGTACCTCAGAGACTAGCAAAATGATGCCAACAGCTTTCCAATCATAACTCGCTGCTCATTCAGTGAAGATAACGGCATGTTTCCTCCATTTGTTTTCGTCATCTCCTGCATTTCTGTTTTCAGTGCACACTTGTTTAGCTTGGCCCCATCACACAGTTTGTCAGACCCGACTTACAGATCACACCACATCTCAAGTGAAGAGACAGGCAGAGGCTTAGGACTGCGTTCAAGATGCCTGTCATGGTTTGGCGTTGTTGTCCAAACTGTCACACTTTGACTGAAATTGTCTTATTATGGTTTCTGGATGAGGCCGGTGATGCTCTTTAGTGTGCGAACGGTGCAGTAGTGAGTGAAAGCCGGCCTGAGTTTTATGTCTCTCAAAATCATTAAACATGAGGCTTTTTTGGACCTCACATCTTTTCCCAGCAGCAGACATCATTTTTATTTTGTGTGTCTTTCTTCAAGCGGGAAATCAAGAGTGTTAGCATTTGGCTTGATTTGCTGTCTGGGGTCCAAAGACGCCATAGAGGAGGAAATAGCAGAGTTTGCAAATTCAGGCTCTTAAAATAATTAAAGTTGGCATGATGACTCTGCTTTCATGACGGGCCCAAGCCTCAAAGAAGACGACTTTAAGACTTACCACACAGCAACAGCAAGCTGTGTTATACTCCGAAATGAGGAATAATGAAGGTCAGATCATGCACTGTGCGGATGAAATGAAACGACATGCATAATTCTGTCACTGTGGAGTGAAACGAAGCTTTTGGCCACTGACCCATCATACTAGGAAACAAACATTTTTCCATTAAAGGAGAGGGAGATGCTGTTTACTCTATTAACCTTTCCTCACGCTTGCACTCTTGACATTGAACAATGTGGAAGAGGCCGACTCCTTGCTGGCCCTTTTTGCTAATGAGGCAATTAAGTTTATCCTGCCTTGGTTGAGCAAGGGGCAGAGAGAGAGCAAGGCCAGTCATCTGCTGTCTCAGCAAACACCAAGAATCTTAGCCGCGCTGCAGTCAGACTACATAACAAGCCCTGCTTTGTTGTAGTGGCCGCCCAGTCGTTGTGGTCCTCCCCCGTCAGTGCGACCCTCAGCGCGGCCGGGGATCACAGGCGGCATCGGGCCGTATTTATCCATGTGCACTGAATCGCGGCAAATGAAAATGGAAGAAAAACATTGAATTACAATGATGTTTTGTGCTCTTACTTGTAAGCTAATGTGGCGTCATGATGGGCCACAACTGCTTGCACATCATTTTTGGGATAACACAGTGGCACACAGAGCACTGCTGGGATAAAATAGCGTACCGTTGCTTTTACTCCCTGCTCGACACCGTTCAGAATAAATGCTGCCTGGTCTCATTTGTTAATGCTTCAGGATGCTTGCAAAGCAAATGAATTGACATATCTGAATGGTATTTCGACAGTGAATGTATCCGCCTGATGCCTGTTTTGTGTATTAGCCTCTGTGTGTCCGGTTGGCCTTGAGTATTTACCATGTATCTCTTATGTTATGAGTTATTCATGCAGCTAAAAGAGCTATTGCTGGTTGACAGACTGAGAGGTGGTTGGGCTACTGAAGAGTGGTGTACATTGTGGCTGGAGGTTTACTGTACAGTGCAGTGGAGTAAAGTGAGGATGTAGCTCTAATCCGACTCCCACAAGACCTATGAGAAAAGCAAGGTTATGCCTCTCTTTTTCACCTGCATACTGATAGCTAGAAGACCGATCCCCTATGCGTGGCAGAAGGAATAAGAAAGATATGGATATACAACCATGTGCGCGCATACATGATTGAGTGTCCGTCAATGTGTGTGTTCATTCCTGATTTTATCATCAGTTCCCCTCACTGACACATGTCTGAGGAATAGCACGGAATTGCAATTTCCTCAGGCGCTTTCCAGGATAACACATTGATTGCGATTAAATGTGCTGATACTCTGCATCCATTAAAAAAAGTAACTTACACACACACACACACACACTTGTTACACAATTAAATGACGGCAATTAGCATGTTTCCTCCCTCTCAGCCTAGTGGCTGGCTGCTATGAGCAGCTGCCGAGGCCCACAAAAAGGGCCCAGCATTAGGGCCTAAGTTAATGTGTTTAAGGGATGCACAATTCTAACGAGCGATAACGGAAGGCTTACGGCTGCTCAGAAGGGATTAGGGGACATAGTTGTCTGTCTTAAAACTCAGGCTTAACCATCATACTCTTTTTTTTTTTTTTACTCCCTCCTCCATCTCTCCTCCTTGGTAATGAATCGCAAGTGTTTCCTGACACAAGGCGTAAAAAAAAGAAGAATGTCTCACTCGGCAGGGAATGAAGACTGCTGCTCATTAGCGGAGGCAAGGTGTACCGAACCAGAAGGAGATGTCCGGACAGATTTGCTTGAAATCAATGCTTCCTACGCTTCATCTACAGTATCTGTCTGCCACAACTTATCAGAAGAGATTCATCGGAGCTTATGTAAGCAGGCGAAGGTGTGCTTAAGCGCCACTCAACACTGTGGCTCCTTTGGGATCAGATTTCGGCCCCTCTTGTGCAGCTTACAGTGTCCACTTTAACATATTTGCCTTCGCCATGTGACCAGATCAATACTGAGAGATTACCTCTGCTCGGGTGTGAGACGCGGATGTCTCTGAAGTGGCAGGATTGGAGAACGACAGAGGTGACGGTTTTCAGTTACAGGACGCTAAAGATGCATCGTGGCAATGGCGCCAGGAAAAGTGCACAGTTAGCAATGGGCTGCACGGGCTGCTGACCATGTGTGTTCGCCGCTGGTTAAAATGACTGACACTGGACACCACAGGTTGCATTCCTTTACTGCAAAATATACGGAATAACACAGCACCAGCATCACACGCTTGCAGTCTTCGTTATCTCGATCCAGACTTAATTCTTTGGCTCCACGTGCAGTTGAGAGAGCTTTTATGATGGCATTCTATACTGAGAAAGACTTTTTCATTCAATATTCAGCTCACACAGTAGCAGTAGAAGAAGAAGACAATGGGACACTCCTTTATGCTTGTGTTGTATTTGAACTAATGTGTCAGAGTCACAGTTTAATATATTATGTTGCTACAAGGCCTGGACAGATGATATGACTAACCTTTGGTTTATACCGACGCTGTCCTTTTAGCTCAAGCTAACAGCCCTCTTGTGAAGACGGATAGGCCTGGGCGCAGTTCTTCTGAAGCAAAGTCAATAGTGTTGTCACTCACCCCTGCGCCGAACCCTGCGAAGTGTTTAGGGAGTCATTTGCGTTGACATGCGAGTTAGCACCGTTTTGTCGTTGGCTAACTGAACCACGCAGGATTCTTCGGGGAAATCATAATGCATCGGCGCCAGCACATTTTTGATTATTAATGAAAGTTATTGTGACGAAGCGTGAAGCTCTCCTTGCGACCTAGTTAGAGCTGACATCTCCTATGTCTCCTCCCGCTTCACTTCTCTACTGTCCTGTCGGCCAGGCCAACTGCATATATATTCACCTTCTGCAATCGATCTCATGAAAGGGAGAGTGGGGGTTGTACAGTAGGTAGGGAGAACAGACTTTTCAACCCGCCCTGTCCTGTGGTTAGACATTGTCATATACTGTTGCACACATTATCTTGTGAATGCCACACAGTGACCAGCAGAACATGGGTTTTGAAAGCCTTCCTCATTTTACGTTTGGATTTTTTTATTACTTCAACTGTAGTTCGGTTCAAATAATCCCACTTTATTTATCACATCTGTCACAATCTACAGCATTACATTTGATTGTAGAGCAGAATGTTTTTTTGCAGACCCCAAATGTTCTCTGTATTGCTATTGTTTGCCTACATGCCACTGGAACACATTCGAAGTATGAATGATGTTTCACTAGAGTGACCAGCATGGTCATTAATCCTAATATTTGGACTGTAGCAGCCATCCACTCCCAGCCGTGGCTTGACTACAAGTAATCATAGCCATACACTGCTGTGTATAGTGCTGCAAGAAAAACACTACGAGCGCAGAAGCTTAGTCCATCAATCTAGGAGGCCAGGCATTTTTTTTTTTCTCCAACCCCATGTCGGAGGATTTTACATGCCACACTACCCCCATCCTGAGGGAATATGTTTATGAGCCCTTCCTCTGACCGTCCTATCTCCTCCCAATCCCCTCTCCATCTTCCGAGACGAGGGGTCTGAGCGGATGGAGCGCGTACAGCTTTTCCGCCGCAGGGTCTTGATGGATGGCCACTCAGCTATTCCCCCCCGCTTTGCTCACCAGAGGCCGGCCATCTTTCTCCTTCACTGGCCGCGTACACCTTCATCTGCATGAGGACAGTCAGGGATTGTTGCTTTCTGTGAGCGCAGCAGGGCCGAGTAGGAGTATTTGATTAGATGTAATGGAATTACAGTAATCTGATTCCAAAAATATGACATCTGTAATCTGTTGCAGTTACTGTAAATATGCAGTAATCAGATCACAAATGCTCATGATGTTTCAGAGTTATTGCATAGCTCAATACAACTGTGGTGTTTCAATTGTGGAACTTCTTCACATCTTGCAGAATTGTAGATTAAAATGAGCCCTATTTAACCGAATGCTTTTACAGGAGTGCGGCGTAAATTAACTATTCAAGCAGCATTACTGGTTACAATTTTCTGCAGGTAATCAGCACTTTAAGTAATTGCCTCTGTGTGTGCAGTAATCCCCCTAACCCTCATAACTGTAGTTGCAGTTGAATGGTGGGCTTGAGATATGCGGGGGGGGGATGGATGGATGGGCACGTTGAGGTGGAGTATTATAGCATCAGGATGACCCCAGGGCCTTATTGGAGGCTACTGCTCGGTCATAGAAGGAATAAACGCTGCAGGGTGCTCTGCAGGGTGCTCTGCAGGGTGCTCTGCATGGCAGCGCGCTGCTGCTTTTGGATCATGGAAATTATGGGGAAAGAGAGAGAGTGAGAGAGAGGATCTGTCATTGATCCTGTGGCATTAGCCTTGGCTGCAGTCATAATGAAGCCAGTGCTGTGTGCTCTATTTGTGAGTGTGTAGACGTGTGTGTGTATAACTGACAACCCCTGCAAATATCTGCATCTGGAGTGTTTGTATATTCGGTGATTAATTATAACTCATGTGGACACAAATAAATCACTCAAAGCGTGTGTGCACATGCATGTGTTTGTGTGCATGCGTATCCCCACATGGCCCTGTGTGAGCATATTTGTAGTGTGTGCATGCTGGATGAACATATTGCAGGGTTTGCATTGTCATCGTGTGAGTATACTCTGTGTATGTATTTCCCCGACTTTGAGTGCATGTTTGTGTGTGTGTGTGTGTGTGTGTGTGTGTGTGTGTGTGGGTGTGTGTGTGTGTGAGCAGTGATGAAGCAGGAGAGGCTGCTTGGCGACTCATCCATCATTTTCCCCCCCTGGCCCGCGGTGCCCTCAGAGGAGCGCGGCGCTGTCACGGTGACATTGGGCTCATTTTGGACTAGAAAAATGGTGCATCCGCCCCCCACGTCAGCCCCCCCCCACCTTCTCCACTCAGCTTAGACGCCGCAGTAACAAACCCTCTACAGTCTCAGACTCCTTCCCCCCAGCCGTCAGCTTTGCGTATCCAGGGGGGCAGGTTGCTAATCAGAGCCAGCGCTCTATTGGAGGGCCCTTGTTTGTCCGGGGTCGTTTAGTGAAGCTGCTTCAGGTGGGTTTTCACCTTCTCTGACCCTCCCTACCCCCACCCACTGCTGGATAACCTTGGAAAGGATGGAGGAGGGAAAGCAGGTGGGGGACAAAGGGGGCGTGATGAGACCACTTTGTGAGCGTCCCGCGGCCTCTCTGTCCCGTCCTGCATCCCTCCCCTCACTGGTAATGTACGGGGTGAGTCAGCATGAGCAACTCCAGTCGATCTGTTTATGTTCCGTGACTCGGCGTGGTGTATGTGTGCGCACGGGTCCTCCGACTCTCAGCACGAGCACACATCGGACTAACTTTCAGTCACTGCTGAGAGTGATAGGTGTCATGGTCATGGGGTCATGCTGAACAAGCTAGTAACAACCAATGAAAAGAGGGGGCAGATAGTATAAAATACACTATGCTTGGAATAGCTCTATTTGGAAAAAAAATTATTCCAGAAATAAAAACTGATTTTTGGGGGGGGAGTGCATCTGTATAGATAATAAAAATAATATGTTTTTTATCTAATTAATTAATTAACTAAGACCTTCTTTGCGTGTGAACTATCTTGAAGTTCAACGCTATACATTTGGTTTCCATGCATCAAACACAAAAGGCAGATGAGCGCTGTGACTTCATCTGAAGTGCTTTTGGAGGGGTTAGGAGAGGCTTCACTGGCTCACTCACCTTGACACCATTGTATTCGTATAACACTCTCCTATCAATCCAAGCTAAAGTCAATGATCTAACATGTCATGATATTTATAATGCATGTTACTCACCTTGAATGAAGAAGGTTAGTGTCTAGAAGGGTCCTGCGATGACTACCGGACATGTGCGTATTGCAATGTTGATGTTGAAACAATATATTGTGCAGCCCTAGTGAGACACTTCTATGCTTCTTCTCAGTACCAGAGCACTGTGTACTGCTGTGAGTGGTACTAAATGCAACACACGCTGCCACTTTCTCTCTCGTCAAGAGTTAGAAAGACAGTGAGTGTGGTGCATGAATGTACCAATCAATGCTATGTGTGTGGCTACAGTGCACGCTTTGTATCGCAGGTAGGCACTTCGCTAAGCACGCGATCCTCTGACTTACTTATACATGGCTGATAATAACAACTATGTTCAACAATCGCATTAGTTCATAGTTGTACACACACACACACACACACACAGAAAGTTGGTGCTGTTTAACGCACACACACAAGAAGACACAGACTGTGAGGACACTGATGCAGACATTGCTCAACCACCAGCTCCTATTATGTAACTGCAGTCAACATATTTTAATGTCATTCCTCCCAAAACGGCACCTTGTCTTTTAGAGGAAGGGGGGGAGGGGGAGTTGGAAACAGAAGCAGAGAGATAAAAAAGAAGAAAAAAAAGAGAAGGGAGAGAGGCATAAAGGGAAAGAACAGAGAGAGACATGGAGAGACAGAAAGAGGACTATCAGGAGGGAAAGAGTGGTTGAGGGACTGCAGCATGTTTGCCCTCCCCGTTCCTTCCATCCCGTGTCTGAAGAAAAACACACGTACGCTGTATACACACAAATCTACTGATACATCAACCGAGGCGCACACAGACGTACATGCACAGCTTTTTTCCAGTAAGCCTCCTTTCATAGATAAACTCTCTCGCTGACAATAGCAACAATAGCATAAATCCTGATCCCAACAACAGCAGCAGCGATGGACAGCCACGTCCTTCACTCAACACACGTCAGCACATTCTCGCCCTCTCCGTCTCTTCTCCAAATCTGTATTTTTATTTTTTTTTTTATTTTAAAAAGGATCAGTTGACAGAGCCTGCTAGCGTGTTAGGACATGCCGGGTTGGTGGCAGATTGATCAGCCTGTTCTGACGCTGCCATCCGTCCTCTTCTATTGGGGATCTAGTTTCCTCCATTTGCCTGGAGCAGCCTGCCCGGCGACCTCATGTTCCCCACCTGACCTCACCTTTCCCATAAGTCAGAACGAAGGTCGCAGGCTGTTATTAATTTGCATGACCTTGATGACTTTGATGTCCTATTGAAGCCGCGGAGCAGTGGCGCATCTGTATTGTCTTTCATACAGCCCTGAGAATAACTTCCTTCCTGTGCAGGGGATCAATAATGTAGCATAGGCCGTACGAAATATTACTCTATTCCCCCCCCCCCCCGCAACAATGACAGGATTCGTGGAGAATATATGCAAGCCAGCCTGGAATCAATAGCGCTAATGTAAATGTAAACTCTTCCTGTTTCAGTGATGGTGTTGTGGTTTGTTTGTGTACATTTCTATACACTGAAGGCAGATTCGTATCTGAGGAATCTGCACTGAAGGCATTCTGCTCTGTATGGTTACTTTTCTGTTGAATATCACAGACAAGTATTATGATGCATTGCTCCATGGACTCTTATCGCAGCCTCGCACCATGAAGGAATATGTTGAATAGCACATTTCAATCATTCTGTCACGGGAGAACTATAATCTTTTCCTTCTGCATGGCATATGTCCTTCCACTTCTAACTAATCCTTATTATGCCTCAGAAGCGAAGGTCATTGTCAAAGCCGAGGGGTGATTAAATTAATCCACTTGTTTTCTGAATCCGATTTACCTCATTTTCCAAACTGGAGAACAATGTACTGGCACAAAGACATCAAGATGATAGCGCGGCACGCATTAAGAAGGAGGGCCCCTACGCTGGAGAGGCTTCTATTATCTGTCTACATCATCTGCATCCCAGGTCTATATCAGCGGATTTGTAATGCATTCAAAGCTATCTCCGCCATATGGAGAGCGCGAGTGAAAGTGAGAGGAGGGCTCACGAGTTAAAAGCGGCATGATCTCTCTTATTCATGAATCGATCTATGTCGCCGCAGTATAAGCCAGTAGCAAAGCAAGGACCAGTGCCCTGGTGAGCAGGAGCTCTGCGCTGCGGCCAGCCAGCCTCAGTGAGTTACGCAGTGCAGTGGCATACAATCGACTTCATTAGCCGGTCCCTCCCTTCAAGGGGTTGGGTTATTTACTACTGCACCGGGCAAGGACAGATGCTCCACAGATATTATACTTCAGTGATTTTCACAAGTGCAAATAGGTGTGTGTGTAAGTGGGTTACAGTGGGTTTGAGTGTGCGTGTGTTTCAGAGGCAAAGCTGTCTGTATCAGCAAATCAGGCTGTACCTATGACACATCCTGACGTGAGTATTTTAATTCAGTGGATGCAAAATAAAATAGTGAAACTGCATCCAAGCATCAGTGAGTGAATACATGTGTGATAGTCTTTAACAGTAACTCTGCATGTCAGCTCACAAACATTAATGCACATCCCTGCTAATGTGTTATGAGTGTGTGTGGCCATCCGTTTGTCACGCAAGTTTGCATTTATGAATATTTGTTTATAGATTTATTAGTGCGTGTTCCTTTCAGTACATTAGCGCGACCATTAGCGTCACCCTGTCCGATCCGATCACTCTCGTCTGCCTTATCATCACGTGGCATGTGAGCCACTAATAGTCGTCGAGGGAAAGGTGGAGAGGTTTTTTTTAGGTGGGAGTTTTTTTCCAGTAGTGTGAGAGCTCATCATCATGAGATCATGGGATTGAGCGGCATTACAGCACACTATAATTTCAGTTTTTTGAACCTCATCTTGGAATGCATTCCACTATGCAATTAGAGATGAAAGAAAATCCGTGGATGATGGTTGTAAAGTATGTGAGATTTAACCCTTTCAGAGTTTGCAGTCCAAGGGCAAGTGGAAAAAATAAAAAAATTGTATCGCTTGTTTTGTCCAACCAACACTCTAAACCCAAAACATTTTCAGTTCACTAGCAGACTAAAAGCATTTGCAAATATTCAACACTTGGATGCTTAAAAGAATATCTTAATAGCTGAACCATTATCAAAATGGTTCAGCTCTTAACCTCCCTCTCACCATTTGGCATCACAGATGTGCAAACAAAATGTTTAAGCCCTTTTGTGTGATAAAATAAGATGAACCAACAAACAGCTGCTTCATAAATCAGTACTGATGTAAGAGGAGAAATTGGCGAATGCTAATAGTTCTGCGTTACTGCGTGCACGTTTTAATGCTTTGTACCAACACAAAGCCAAATAATTAGGTAGCCAAGCAGCAATTATGAATGATTCTGCAGCAGAATGGAAACCCTCATGTGTCATCGACTGATACAAGGACATAATTAGAATTTAATTCAATGGAATTGTAACATTTCATGTCCGAATACAACCTGAACCGGCAGCATGCACATACAAATGGGCCCAAACCCCAAACCTGCTGGGATGTTGGGCTGGTTTGCAAATTTCTATTGTACAGTGAAGTGTGTCACGAGCAAGCTAGAACAAAACACGGAGAATGAGGAGGCAGAGAGGGAGAGAGGCACAAAGAAAGGATGAAAGGGAGAGCCAATGAATGTGGGGCAGACAAATAAACAGACAGTTAAAAGGAAAAATATGAGGCACAAATGAAAAGGTGCAGATGTTTGAGAGTGTTTAGCAGATCCTGTTGTGAAGCTGTCAGTCAGTCATAATAAACAGGCCTAATGCACAATTAAAAACACCTGGAGCCCCTCCACCACTGATTAAGTCAAGCTTATAATCATTGGGGGGCAACTGCACTACAAACCTAATAGCTGTGTGTGTGTGTGTGTGTGTGTGTGTGTGTGTGTGTGTGTGTGTGTGTGTTATTCCTCTCCCCTCTGTCTGCCAATCCCAGAGCTTTGCAAATTAAGATGTGGCCCAGCCAGAATGAGATCTCTCCATAGACAGGACAAACCCCATAATGGGCATTTCAAACACAGGCCCTATTATTTGTCTGCGACGAGCATGCTGTATTTTATGTGATGCCGTTGTTTTTTTTTCACGATCTCTCTTTCAGAAACAACCCCGTTTCTGAAGGAAGAAGATTTGAATCATGAAGTTCTTGTCCCTTTCACGTACACGTCTTACTCCTCCGCTCAAAAATAATGGTTACGAATGGGAAAAAGCCGATTGCTTTTAGGTGAGGAAATGCATGAGTGACACATTTGTTTCAAGAGAAATTGGAGCAGATCGCCTGACAAGAGCTGCATTTCACTTTTGACAATGAGAGAAATGTTCAAATTTAACATCAGACAGAGATTGATAATCCACTGGCAATATTGTTCTAATAATAATATAATGTCGTATATTTTAAATCCATAAATAATGAAAGATTACTTGTGCGTCTGAAAATGGAGGAAAAAGTCAGTTTATGAAATAATGTCTGAGCTATTTGGGGGAAATGTGGAACAACTGGGAAAAACAGAACCTTAACTACACATGAAGTTTGAATAAGTAATGTTTCCCTGCTTTTGCCTGTGGACTGTGAGTATTATGCACCAAGTTGCGTGAGGTATGTTTAACTTGGACTCATCATGGGGAAGGCCAGGAGCTTAGCGTGGAAGCGGCAAAAGCTCACAAACTAAAAGGCCTCTCTGTTCTCCAGCTCATATCCAGAGCCACATTTGTGCCTGCTTTACAGTTTCTGCTTGTTTATGTAGCCGGCCTCTGGAGGTAGAGAAACTGCAATCAGCAGAACTTTGAAGTATCCCACTTTTCCTTGTTACTGGGTTGCTTTCTCCTTTGCAGCCCCGCCACCCAGGGATTCTGTTTTCTCCGCTTCGTTTGGCAAAGCAAGTCTGCTAAACAAACCTTTTGAACTCCGGCTGACTTGTGTTCATTTAGACAAGCGAGCAGAGAGAATAATCAATCCTAAAATGTAGGAGTCGCTCCAATCTAAATATTTTATCACCTCCGATTCTAGATGATGGTTGAGTCTGAAGCGGGGAAGAAGGAACTTCAGCTGAACTACAGTTTCTTGATGAAATGACCGCATCCACCGTGATTGAGATTGAAATTAATTATTGCAGAGGATTTCATTACAGAAAAAAAAAGTGTATGCTCGGGGCGAATTAATCACGGCACGGCCCATTTTCTTGCTTTAGTGTTTTCTGGATGACTGTTTGTGATGATGAAGCAATGCTGGTAGTGGCCAGTGTGGGAGCCGATCCTTATCACTCGAGTTCCAGCGGCTTTTGCCAGATGGAGCTCTTGGTGGCAATTTCTGAGCTATAGCATGGCGAAGTAGGAAGTACGACACACTGATGATAGAGGGCCTTAATGGTTTAAAGTGTTAAACGTTGTCTCCCTACACATTATGGGCTATTAGAGTTTCTGTTAATTAGCTTGTTTAACTGCCCGGCTGACCTCTTTTGTACTGTCCAATATGTACTTTATAGGATCCTGCTGCCGACAAATGATCACAGGTACTTTAATCAGGGACAAGTATGACATTTTTTGTATTTTAAGAGTGCTTTTAGCTGATGTACCAGACCCTTGGGACTTCTTTCCTTTTGATGGCATTTACTCACCCTTTTCCTTTGTGTAAGTTAAAGTGCATCTGTCTGGGATCCTGTCTATTCAGCTACATCAGTGTCTTCTTTGAGACTCTGCCTGTCCCTGCAAATTATCTCTTGCCCCACCCTGGGAGCCAGAGCGCAATGCTCCATTTGAGTAACAGGGACACCTCCCCCATTACTCTAGGACTGAGCCTGGCATCCTCACACAGGTCATAGACGGGGCCGAGTGGAACCTGTTTGTGTGGAAGAAGGGTCGAAATTGATAAATCTGGTCAATTTGAGCAGCTGCACCTGCATCCTAATCAGTCAAGACACCATTTACAAAAGCTCGATTTACAAAAGCAATTGCATCACCGGCATGTCGTGGAAAATTAGCTAGGCATACAAATAGACAATGACAGCAAAGCCTAAGACTCAGGCATGACTGGTTATAAGATGATTTAGTGAGTGAAAGGCAGTTTTGACTTGCCGAAAGAGCCACTGAAGACAAGCCACAGAGGGTAACAGAGTGTGGTTTATGCTGTTTCATCCCTGCCTATCGCTGAGGAAAAGCAAGGAGACGGGGAGTCTGCACAGCTCAAGGTGTGTGCCGTTACTTATTGAGGGGACGGCAGCGATCTGGTCAATAAAACACCTTTTTATGTAATAACTCCTTCCTTTGTCTCCCTCTCTATATTGTTCTGTAAGCAGCATCTTTTATACTGTGTTTGATTGCCGAAATGTCATTTCTGAAATGTATGAAAGCAGTGTCTGCAGCACGGAGAGGGAAGAAGCCACATGAGGCCCTGGAGGTGCACCAGATCAAGCTTTGCATATTTGACACAGTTAGTTTTTTGTTAGTTTGTTAGTTCTCTGACACCCTGGTTGCACTTCATCTGCATAGCCGCTAATTTGTTAATCACAATAATGCTAACAATTCTGCAAAGCAGGTGGAAATGAGAAGCACTCAATGATGGTGAGTCTTTCTGTTTTTTACCCCGAGCTATTCCCCATCGGTGTTGATAATCTCCTTTTTGTAGAAGTGTACTGTATTGTGCTTTGCGTGGGTTACCCATTAAGTTATTTGTTGATGTAGCAATTCAGATGAACTGCAACTCCAAGAGAGTACATTAAAATTCAGCTCAGTATATTAAGTTGCTAATGAAAACAATAAAGTATGTCATAATTCTTTGCAGTTGAAGTATTTCATACTGAATCCTTTTTGTTTGAGGAGAAAGGTTCAGGAAGCCACTCAGCTGGTATGTTGACATGGAAGGGAGAAGAAGATGAGGGTTGTTACCTCAGAGAAGCTTGTGAAAGCCTGGATTTGCTAAATGAGGGGCCAGGGGGGCCGGAGGAATCCGGTTTCTGAGTCACTGCTGGGCCGGGATGGGTTGGGTGCCAGATGTTCGTGGACACGCACGGAAAATATGGCAAGGCTGGCCGTTGCAGCATTCTGCAAGATGTGGAAAAGCTTGGCACAGTCAGGGCAGCCCTGTCTTTGGCACAGAGTGCTTGTGTGCAACGTAGTCATTTTCTCCCCAGCTTCAGTCCCAACGCCATTAAACATTCTCATGATGTCATTATATTGAACTATTTCACCATCAACCATTTGTCTCTTGCTGTTTCTTCCCCCTTTTCTTTTTACTTTACTTATAATGTGCTTTATTAGAGAACGTCAGAGCAGCTTTTTCTCTCTACCCCAAGGTACGATGTTATTTTATTAGAGGGGTATGATGTTGCTCTAACATGCGCTTATGAAATAAACAACCCTGTCTTGATTGAGGGAATGGAAAGAGGGAACTAATCAAGGCAATTACCAATCACTGTCTTGAGTGCAGCTCCTCTCGCTTAATGCTGTATTGTCATCCGGTGGATCTTTGCAATCATCTCAGCAGAGGCTCCAACATAATAATGATTGTATCTTCCCTCTCAAAGTGCAGAATCAACTATAATCAACTATATTGCAGTTAGTTTGAGGTTTAACCGATAGCGGTGTGAAGAAGATTGATTGAATGGAGGTCTATGTCCACTGCCCCACATACACATTTCAAATATGTCTGCTCTCAAGGCTGTTACTTTCTCTTGGCCCTATTGCTATTTCATCCTGGGTTTATGGCGCAGCGATTTGCCAACTTGTCACTATCATGCCTAAGGGGTCAAGCAGAGGGCTTGATCACTGACCTTCCAGGTCTATGCGGCCATGCTTCGTTCACCCGACCGCCCACCGTATCGATGAAGGATGGCCTGTTAGCATCACAGGGAGCGCCCATGCGTCCCTGAAGCTGATTAAAACACAGGTTGATGGGTGTTATTTACAGCACGTCCCTTCTGTGTGTCTGTGTGTGTGTGTTTTGTTTACGTGTGCATGCGTCTCGAGGACTCTAGCCCCAGCAGGCTCCTGGCCTCACAACCCCCACCCGCCCCCGCCCATCTCCCTACTGTGCAGTGCATCATGTGAGGGACTGAGAAGAGGAAGGAGGGCCAAGATGGCTGTCATTTCTTTCTGCTGCGTGTGTCACCTCTTTAGCCTTGGTGAATGGCTGGTTGAAGGTTGAAGGCTGCTGACATACGCTCAGGCCATGAAAGGCCACAATGTGTCGTGTTTGCGTGCATCTATGTGTGTGTGTCTGGGTGCTCATGATGGTTTTGTGTACCCTATTAGAACAATTGTATGTGTTTGCACATGCATGTGTGTATGTGTGTGTGTATGTGTGTGCACCTTAGACGGCATCGCAGCTGATGGCTTGTCACTGATAGTGGCCCCACCGTGAAACGAAGGTCACAGCACTCTCTGCGTTTCATCTGGCGCTCTCATAGGAGTACCGCTGTAGCTGTCAGCTAATGAGACAGCGGAAGGGAGCAAGGGAAACAGAGGATAGATAAAAGAGCTGAGAGAGAGGGAGATGGTGTGTTAATGAGAGGATAGTGGGCAGAAGAAAGGGGGGAACAGAAAGTCAATGGGAGAAGAAAACGAGCGGGACAAAAGTATGGAGTCAAGAGGTGGACAAAACTAAATGTGCGAGAAATGAGCACAGAGAGGGAAAAAGACGAAACGGCAAGAAATGAACTACAGCTGCGAAGAAAAGGGGACATCAGAGAGAGGCAGAGTTGAGCTCATGGGAAAGCAGCAGACGACGAGGACAAGGAGGGGGGAAAGCAATGAAAGGCTTGAAGAAATTTGAAAACAAAACTCCATTTTCAAGCCATAAAATGTAGTTCCTCAGGGAGATATTGCAGAAACAGTATGGGAGTGGCCTCATCCAGTCTGCCATGCACCGCACCTTCGTCCTGCACTGTCTCCTTAACCCCCCCCCCCCCCCCCCCCCCCCCCCCCCCCCCTCCCTCTTTGTTTTCTGTGTGGAACTCACTGTCTTTCTGTTCTCCTCCCTTTTTTCCCCCCCCCCCCCCCCCAATTCCTTTAGAGAGAGCTCCCAGACAGTGCCCTGAGGCCACCGTACTCAGGAATGATGGATTGAGTCGAGGGTGTATGGAAGCGGAGGGGGTTGCGGAGCACTGCGGTGTAGCATGACTGATGGGAACATACATTATTTTCCTGGAGGGCCAGAATGTAGTATATCGCCAGCGCCCGCTAAAAAGGCCTTCAGCACAGAGAATGGGGCACTTTTTTAATGGTCATTCTGTAACCCTGAGTCGTGCTATTCATATCCGTGTGCATTAGCTAGTGGCAGCGACAGAGGAGGATATTGGCACATGTTAAAAGCAGCGCTACAACATTGGCTCCTCGATGGTTTGCCCAACAATCCTTGTTCTCCACCACAGCCTTCAGAGCAGTTAGTGTGTCAGTAAAAAGGCTGTTTGGCTCAGACACCACCCAGTGACTCACCTCCACCATGGGACGTCATCCCACACCCACTTGCCTCCCTGTCATAAATCATACATATGCATTGCTTTGGCCACCACCTACCTTAGAATCTCCCGGTTTTGTCATTTACAAAATGGCCATAAACATCCACCCAGCTGCTCTTCCTGCGATGCTTTTAAGTCAGGTCATAATGGTTTAACTTAAAATCAATATTCCCGGCTGCGAATTTCCTGGGACTTGGTAAAAAAAACTGTCTGTAAATGCCCCTTCCATTACACTGTGCCTGTCGTGCTGTGCATATATACTGTAGCCTCGGCCCGACTCATTCATTTATAATGAGTGGGTTATGACTCCCCTGAGTCACGCTGGAGACCAGAATTTTACTGTTCGGTCAACCAGAACCTCCTGTTGGAGCAGGAAGGCAGGGATGTGCCACATACAGAGTTTAGGAGCTGCTGTAATATAAGCATCTAGAGCTTAAGAGGGCTGACGAATACAGTTCTATTTAGCACACAACACATTTGGTTATAATTGCAAATTTATCATCACAGAGCAGGAAAGAACAAAACTCCAGCTGTGGTGTTTATTTGGACTCAAGCTTAATACAACCCATTTGAATGAATTTCATTAAGCCTGAGTCTGAAAACCCACAGAAAAAAAAGGCCATGTTTGTCAATGAGGAACAATTATCTATCTAAGATCAGTCTAAAATAAATAGTACATTTATCTTGCTTATCTTTGAACATGGTACGAAGCTCTAACATTTTAGCGGTGTGCTTTTGTTTTAACATATCCACACAGCGCATAGTAGCATTTCCTTAATCCTTATCGATGATTGATTTATACTTCTCCATCTAAGAGCTTTAGCTTTTATTGCTTCATAGCTTCATGTTCAGGTCATTAAGGTATGAATTCATAATGAATATTAGGCACTTAAGGAAGCCCACAAGTCTCTTGTCCCACACTTCCAGAGGCAACGAGCAGAATATCTTTATGATCATACATGTTTGGAATTTTACGGTCAAATTTATGCCACTTGATTCATGTAATGCACATGCTAAGCAGTGAGCTATGAGTACGTATATATTGATGACCTCTTCAACTCAATTGTGTGCCTGGTAAGGGGTTATTCAAGTTCCAAGATCCTTCATTTTCTTTTATACACTTCGGTACCTTCAATTGATGCCTTCTGTGATTTCCTCTTTTAGTTCTTTACCAGCCAGCAGCACTCGATGGGTTTTGTGGGTAGCATGATTCGGCTATTTTAGATTCGCTTGAGCTAGTGCATTTTTGTTGTGTCATTTTCCATACATGCTTTATCAAGTTCTTTGTCGTTTGGTTGTTGTTTGATTAAGTTCCAGGTTCAGTATTTGCTCTAACATCGTGTCAGGGTGTCACTATACTATTCATCCCTGCACCATAACCAATTTCTGTAAAATTCCATTTTATTACATCACATTATCTGGTGCCTGATCCAATTAGCTCATGTACGCAAAACAAATGCCAACCCATTTTATGTTACATGTCAGCAGACACTACTCATCTGTAAAAGGATGACTTCATATTTCTAATGAAGACGGGACTTAGTGTGAATTAACTGTAGCTGTTGGGAAGTTGAAGGCACACACTGCTGTCACAGTCCAGCCGTATCGGAAGCCTCTCAGGTGTTTTGGAGTTTGGGAACAGAGGCTTTCTGAGGGGAAGAGGCTGGTGCCAAATGACTAAAACCTAAACACTGTGAGAGCACACTTCATCCTGTGTCTCCTGCCGTGTGCTCCTCGAGTCTTTCATCTCCCCCCTTCCCCCCTGTCACATTCCTGTTTTCCCTCCTTTCTCACCCTTTCCACGATCCGATCCATTTTCAAACCAGCCCTGCTTCTTTTTTTATCTGTCTTTCTCCATCTTTCTCTCCCCCGGCCCTCCCTCCACCTCCCTCCTCTCCTGCTGTGAACTAGTTGGGCTGCAGAGAACACAGAGCCCGAGGACAGCATGTCAGGAAGTCAGCTGCCATGAAAGGCAATGGGTCGCCACCATGCCTGTATAAGGCCGGATGACTGGCCGGTGTCGCGTGCGCATTAGTGTGTGTGCATGTTTGTGTTTATCTATGGACGTTTGGGTGAATTTACTTACCGCTGTGAACTCTTGAGGCGCGCACAAGAGTTTTTGGGTTTGACTTTGAAGTATATGTCACTCACTAGAATATATGGCATGTCAATGTGTGTGTGTTTGTGTATGTGTGTGTGTGTGTGTCTTTGTGTATCTTAGTGTATCTTTGTGTGACTGCAGCCTAGCAGCAGGCTGACGTGTGCCGTGCAGCCACAGGGACCGAAGGGGTTCTGCTCTCTCTCAGCTAATCCAAACAAAGCTCAGGCTGAGCCAGAAAGAGGAATGTCGGCACTGTTGGTCATAGACGCAAAGGGTCAACCAGGATGAGTGTTGAGGGGGGTTTTAGTGTGTTTGTTGTCTGTGTGTGTGTGTGTGTGTGTGCGTGTGTGTGTGTGTGTGTGTGTGTGTGTGTGTGCACGCTTGATTTTGCCTGCATGCAGCTCAGTATTCTTACCGTGCAGTTGAGAGGCAGAGCTGTGTTAACTTGAAGGAGCCTCTTGGTGGGCGCGCTGTTCTTATCCCCAGACTTACCTGATTGCCATCTATAGTCATAGAGAGATGATAAATTCCCTCCTGCTGGAACATATTCAGTCTGCACCAGAATCATACACAAGGGAGTTAAAAAAAACTCATAGCAACACTTGTATTTCTCTCGATATCTATGCGACTTCTTCTTCATGTGTTTATCTGAGTCTAAGTGCTTACTCTGAGACATTAAGGTCTGGATACAAAAACAACTTGTATTATTTCCTGAAAGTAGAAACCTAATATACTTTTCTGTCTTTTTTTTCCATTCCAGTAACATTTGCGCAACACATTCTCGTTTGGCTCTTTCCTGAGATTCCTGTTGCATTTCAAAACTCTAACCACTGAGAGTGGATCTGCAGTTTCCTCGGGGTGAAATACAGTCGAGGTTCGGAAACTTGACTGTTTGCCTGAGCCAGAGGGATCATTAGCCGCTTGTCATCAACAGGGCTATTGCATGTCATGGGTTTTCCAGTGAGCTAATGGGGCCCGATGTACCCGCATGGGGATTTCATTCACGACCAACTTACTCTGAAGATCACTAGAAAATGCCTCAGCACACTGCTCCCTTGTCTTGAACTTCTTCAATAGGGATTTGAATGCATACCCCAGCATTCAAATGAACAGTTCGGTTGAAGAACTGTGACTCGTTCCCCTCGAAGACATGGCCAAGATTTCTTCCAATTGCAATGTATGTGAGCAAACAATAGGAAATCAGAACTCACTGTATTGCTGTGTGCCTGAAGCAAGGCTGTGGTGAAGAGGCCACTGTGAGGCCACTAGTTTGGCACAAGTGGAGACACCCATCATGCACATTCGTGTCGCCGTGGTCAAATGGGAGAAAGAGGTTGAAAGGAGTTTGGTATGTGATGGAGTATGGGCGTGTGCTTGTGAATGCACTCAATGGGGGTTTGGAGCCAAATAACTGAAAGGAGAGAATGTCGACATAACAGCGACAGAATAAGTATCACTTTCTGATCCAATTTATGTTTTTGAAATATTTCAAATAGATTCAGGGATGGATTCCTGTCTTCCCTGGTTCTTTGTGAACATAATGGATGTGATGCTGGACACTTTAGGTCTCATCAGATTATTTCAGTGGGTCTGTAACGTCACTGATGCCCTTTTCAGCTTTGTTGGGCTGTATATGTGTGTATGTGTGTGTGTGTATGAGAGAGAGAGAGAGAGAGAGAGAGAGAGAGAGAGAGAGAGAGAGAG
>NW_022280054.1:8182395-8203471 GCF_004355925.1 Anarrhichthys ocellatus | reverse complement strand
AGAGAGAGAGAGAGAGAGAGAGAGAGAGAGAGAGAGAGAGAGAGAGACAGCAAGAGCGTGAATGTGTACATGTGTGTGTCTGATTAGTCTCCTCGTGTCCCCGGAGCCCATCGGCTATGGACTTTAAAGCAGCTGTGACTGGTTTGACCTCTGACCTCTGAATGTTTTACTCTCAGGGTACATCCCAGGGCAGTGCATTTGCTTCTGCAGACTGATATTTTTTTACTTGACTGTAGTACAGATGAAGTGCATTATAAGCAGTAAGATCCATTTGGTCCTATACATTATTATTTGTACTGCACCACTAAAGTGCTGTGGGACTGTTAGTATAAAGCTTCGCAGTGCATCAGTGGCCCTGCAGAAGTCTTTTTATTGGATGCTGATAATAATGAAAGCAACATTTTTTGGCATAAAATACCCTCAACTTTTACCTTCTATGCACTTTCTTTCACACTCCATCGTTTAGGGTTCCTGGCACTGATGAAACAATGCAGCAGTGGAGCAGTCCATTTACGACGGGGATCGGCCCATTTGCAATGCCACATGTTCAAATGCTTTAACTATTTGGCACAGGGACTGGTGCACTGTACCATAGCTTGGTCCCAGAACTGGAACTATCTAAAATACAATGCAATGCATTATATTTAAACCTCCTTCAATCTATCCATCCATCCAACCATAGCTCTCAGCCACAAGTAACACCGCCATTTCACAAGCAGGCCAATTAAAAGCCAGTGACATTCAGGTGTGGGAGACAGAGTGACATTAAAACTAATTCCTGCTAAAACCCAGTGACATTACAGCAACTGTCGGACAACTAGAGCGCAGACAGTCACTGACCATCTCTAATCTGCTGCGTTCTTTGGTGAAGAATGTGGTGCCGAAAATTGCCGGTGAGAACTCTATGGCAACGAGCAGCCCTTCAAATGTCATTAGGCATTTTTCTCTGCGCTTTAGCAGTTGAGATGATCTACGTCTACTGTACAGGGTCGCTGGAGGATTGAAGGGGAGGGACACGGCCCTCTCCTAGTCGTGATCAGAATCGAAATCCCCTTTGTTACTGAGGACATTAACATATTTGATGCATTTGTGATGCGTGTGTTTAACACATTATGCATACACAACGGGGACCTGCATGGTTGTGTTACTTAAAGATATGCATGCTGCGTATGAGTAAAGGGAATTGCACATTGATACTGTTGTTACAAGAATACATTAGCTATTCAGAATGGATCTGCTAAGAGAGAAGGGGAGTCCCTCCCCCCACCCACCCACCCAGCTATTCTCTTGTCACATCCTCGCTCTCGTGCTCATGCAGATGTTATTTCCACCCCTCCTCCCTGTGCATTAGCGAGGGATTGGAGCAAGGCTGTAATAAAGGACATCTCAGGGACGGAGGACATTGGGGCTTGAAGGTCGTATAGCATGGAGTCAGTGGCACATTGCTTAGGGCAGCATTACTCTCTCACTCAAGTGTGCGTGCACACGTGTGTTTACAAATCTGCTAGGTATGCACAATCAGAGCGCTGTGTATGTGAGTGCACAAATTAATTAGGTATGGATGCTCTATCTAGCGAGTATATGGGAAGAGAAGAGGACATTCGGGCTTAACGCTGGATGTGTGTTTGCTCCCAAAGACCTCGCTCCAGGCTAAACTCTTCTGCTCATTAAACCGTACAGGAGTAGTCTTCTTCCCCATCAGTCTCGCACAGAGAGCCTTAATCAGCATGCGATGCAGCCCTGATCGCACTGCTCGCGCACCGAATGAACATCTGCATTTACGAGTCCAGCAGATCTCAGTTAAATGCACACACACACACACGCATCATATAATTATGCAGACACACACTGCGTACACAGACTTGCAGTGGTGCCAGATCTCAGGTGGAAGGAAATCCTCTTGTCTCCCAGGCTGACCTCCTCTTCTATCCCCCCCTATTAGCCTGGCTTCTCAAGCGGAGCCACAAGTGTCACATCACATCATATGGAGGCAACACTAATAGAAATATTAATATGGGGAGGAGGAGAGAGAAAAGCTCTTTTCGCTCTCTTTTCCCCTCAGCAAACAGATTAGTACCTAATCCATTAGGGATAAGGGGAGATAAACTGTCCCTGATTGGCTACATTGGGATAAATAAACACATGTCTGTTGCAAATGGATCTACCCTGCAGAAGGCAATTTTTATCAAGTCATTTCTACTCGTGTATAGTACTTTCGGAGATAATTGAATTCTGCCAGTGGGATAACTCCGCTTGTTTTCTAATCAAATGCAGTTTTTTGTTTCAGACGTTTCTACAATACATCTTAAGATAAAGCACAATAACATAGATCAATCTCCAAGCTTTAAATTGTGAACATCATGCCCATTTTCAGATGTATACCTGCTTTTTGCATTTCTACTCGAACATATTTTGATGTTTTAATGTTTAAAAAACACATCTTTCGGTCTGAATATACCTGTATGCACCCTCTGTCGGAAACTCTCCGTTTTAGTACCTGTCTCTTTAAGCCTCCCTCCTGACAAACCCCTGACTGCTCTTATTGGCCTGTGAAATGAAATGTGTTGTCGTATTTTTTCAGTTTGTGGGTTGGTAGGTGCTTCAGATACCCAAATGTATTATGCTTAAGCACTGAAAAAGTGCTCATGAAAATACATTCGTTTTAATAAGTAAAACAAATGTATTTTTAAGGAATGCAAATTAAATTTCTCTATCCAGTTACAACATGATGAAAATGATGTTTAACATTGATCTGCTCTCAGATCACTTCAGACTCCAGCAGCTTTCGTTCTTCTCAGCCTTTGATATTTATCTTGGTATAAGAAGCTTCTTTGTGGCCTTGGTTTTAACATCTTCGCCTTGATCTCAGCCCATGGTATTTTTTGCTCCAACCCCCGATGGCTCTTCAGATGGAATTAGTGGTTAGCGATGTACCGGGCCAGTATGTGGCAAGTAGGAGGAAAGCTGAGATGTCTGAGCAGTTTCTTCTTCTGGACTCAGGGGAGAACATTGTCATCTTCCTGGCATTGGTCCAGCCATGCATGGCACAGGCATTAAGTACTCTCAGCTGAGCAAGCGCCATGCAGGGGCAAAACGTGTGCTTTCACAGCATTTTGCTGTTTGTGCGTGTGTTCTCTATTCGGTCTGATGTACAGCAGGGCTGAGTGATAAGAGACATGTAAGATAGATGATGATGATTGTGGGGGTGGGGCTGCTGGTGGTAGTAACCTCTCCCTCTCAGCCTTGTCCGATACCCGCGTGAGAGCAAAGGGATGGAGAATAGGTTTTTGAGAGCCATAAGCGGTGCAATTCACAGAAGAGATAGGTCTGAGGGGATGTTGTGTGGCACATTTCCTCTGGAGCAGGGAATCACACATAGTCGGTCTTTTTTTCTACCCTTCTTCCTCAAAGGCTCCCAGGTCAGCCAGTGGGATAAGCCCTTTTCATTTGATTGAATCATGCATGAAGGTTCTGTACTAATCTATTGTCAAGTAATATTTGATGTCCACACCTGCCTCTTTCAGCCCCACCATAAGAGAGATTCTCACAATTTATCAGAGGGACAACCTGGTGTAACATTGACTCAGTCCCACCACAATGGATTAGGCCAGGTGCTTATCTCAGGAAGCTTTTTAGAACGTAACCACCCAGAATCACCTAAACCTGTTAAAGCCTGTTGCCCAAAGTTTCTCTGAACAGAAAAATCAAAATGACTTAAGAATACATCAGACTGTATACCTGAGGTTTGCCAGACAGATGGGACCTGTAATCTACACCTGGCCGCCTAAATCACTCCTCCCGATAATAATAGCAATGCCAGCATGCCCATGGATGATTCAGGGTGTTGTTATACTGAGGCCTTCTTCTGACATAAACATACATTAACCAGATTGTTGTTATTCGCGTCAGCATGCTGGAATACACAACACACAGACACATAAGCTCAACACCTGTCGGAAAGGCGCGAAAAAAATCATGTTAATGGCTTTCATTTTGCAGACTGAAATCGAATTTATCAGCAGGGATACTTGGAAAGAAAAGTTTTTTTCCCTTTTTCATCTATGTGATGTGTCGGTAAGAATGTGTAGGATGAAAGAATTGCTTCCCTGAGCGAGCAGAACCTTCTGAGTGGCGCGCCCCATAAACCTTTCACTGGTCACGGGCTGTTTTTAACCTTTGTGTGGGATTCAAAATGCCAAAGAGCCGAACGTCTTTAATTAATCTCAAGACAAAAGCTCCTTGCATCAGCACGGCCTGCAGAGTGCCTGCAAAGTGAGAGTCATATCCCAAACTTTCAGAGAAAAATAAAACCATATACACCACTGGGCCGGGCTGCTCCCACCTCTGTTACAGCACACTGCCTACACTGTTTTGCGCCTGCACCTTGTTCTCTTTTTTTTAATTAGGGAGGAAATGCTGCCCAAGGGCTAATGCATAAGGGACAAAGCACTTAGCATGTCTGGCCAAAACTAAGATTCTACATTCAGGTTCCTAAAATAAATCCATTTATTGCTCCCTCCTGGGTATGCGTTCTCATGCCTAACAGGAGCACGATGTTGGTTATAGCTGTAGCTGCCTCACTCTGTAGACTACCCAAAACGTAAGCTGTGTGGCCAAATTTAAATGAAGGACTGTGGGACATGAATTAGCATAATACACACATGGAGAGGAAAAGAAGGGAGCTCGAAGGTAGAGCCTGAGATGAAGTGACTGCTACTTCTACAAAGCAAAAATTAAAGTCCCTTCGCCCTCCCCCAAACATCCCCACCCTCACATCCAGATGCTATCATCTGTTAAATTACTACTTCAACTCAATGACATATCCTCAGATACACCTCATACGCATTCATCCTCATGTTTAATTCACTTGAAAGTTGAGCACAGGGCCTGTTTTCCTTTCTCCCCCGCTCCCTCTTTCTCCGTGCCCCCGTGGCGATGTCACAGGGGATTAAGTCACGGAGGCCGAGGGGACTTGTTTATGATTCATCTGAAGGGAGGCTCGAGCCGGTAGTGGTACCCACAGGGTAGGCAGCTAGCAGGCTACTTCCCCAGCTCCCCTCGCTTTCCTGTTCCCTAACAGGACACTGAACACTGAAAAGTGCCTAATGGCCCACAAAGAGATGACACAGAGGGAGAACTCTTGTAAAGTCAGATTACACATTTCGGGATGACGTAAATCTTTATGACGTAAATCCTGCGTCATGATGTGCAATATTAAATTTGTATGAAGTTGGCTGTTAGTATACAGTATGTTAATGGCTTTATAATAGACTGCCTGCCTTGGGGTATTCATTGATCAGAAGTCATAATAAAACAAATATTATTCACCAGAACATGGTAGAAATGAAACTTTATGAGTTAAAGAAAATGATGAGGAAGGTTAAACACTAAAATACATTGGTGTTCAGTCTTTTTTTCCACAGAGGCTCCCTGATGCACTTTTCCAACTTCCTTTGGCAACATTGCTGTGCGTCACCAAAACAGATTTCCTGTACTTCACTCACTTTATGAAGAATAAGTAGTTAGTGTGACGTTCCCAATTAGTTCAGGAGTGGCACTACACAGAAACGATGACGATGGTGGACGTGCAACCGAAAGCTGAACAAGACATTTTTAGGCAAAAAGAATGTTACAATTCATTTACATGAGCCGAAGTTAAGTTTAGTTGTAAGACGAAAACACGGACAATTCCCAGACAGGATAATGCAATGGTAGCGACCTGTCAATCACAAGGTAGCCACGCCCTAAAGCCTATCCTGCTTTATCGTCTTATTTTACTATAAATCTAATTTACTAAATGAACATTATGCAGTGTTGATGTAATCTTGAAACTAGCTATTGAGACTATAAAAACGTGATTACAATGTTTACTGAGGTAATGAATCAGTCGCCCCCTGATGGCCATTAGAAAGAATGCAGGTTCAAGACACTTTTGTATTGGCTTAACTTTTTAGACCTGGATGTTGCCACCTGGGAAAAACTGCACCACTAAAGTGCTGTGCGAAACTTACCACCTGGGAAAATTGTTAGAATCTTTTTTTGTATTACTTCTGATTTCTCGATTTAAATTAACTCTAATATTTACATTTTTGGAGGTTACATGCCTCAAACTAGTGTTTTTTGGCGCACCCAAGTTAGATTCCAATACGACATTGAAGTCCCCTCCAATCCAGTCTCAACTAATTGCATGTCAGATTTTTAACAACCTGTTGGAGTTGATTAACTGTTGTAATAGTGTGCGTGTGTATTGTGGTAAGGCTTGCTTTTAATAAGGCTTGCTTTTAATAAGGCGCCTCACAGCAGGTAAACCACAAACAGTGTTAAAGTTTAGCTGGAAGCACATGCTCAACCACAAAGCACGCTAATATCATGCCAGGGTTGTCTATTGTTCCACTCAAACTAGTCTCCTTTGTTTGTAATGAAAATGTTATTAGTGACAAACTACCGTAGAACTGTGTTACTCAATAACGCTGGGCTGGTGTCAAGGAAACATATTACTGCTGTTCAGTGGGACTTACTGTCTTCTTTTAATTGCTCTCTTAATTAACTTGTGTCTAGCCTATCGTCTTGTCAGAGGTTGCCCGAGCATGGCATTTAGCAAAAGGTAATGAGATTAACCTCTCGTTGACCAAGCGAACGTAGATTAAACATTATAGCCCAATGAAATGAGCTGGGCCTTATTTACTCATGTGTACAGGCAGGCGACAGGCAGGCGAGCCGCAACTCTCTCAGCGGTAACATAGCTCAAATGTCAAGGGGGATAGAGGGGAGCATGTTTGGCATCAAGTGGCGAGTGTGGCCGGCCAGCTGCATGGGAAGTGAAGGGGAGAGCAGACAGCGCTGGAAAATAGCACGATATCCTCCCACTCTGCAGGCGACTGCAGACAGTCGATGAAAACAGTCGCTCATCAGTCAGTCACACTCACACATGTGTTAAGCTCGGCACACAGAGTCAGACACACACACCTACACCACCCAGACTCCCTCTCTGTCTGGTAGCTAATAGCTTGCCTCCTGCGCAATGTGGAATTAACCACTGGTAATCAAGACTGATGTCATTTGTTTGTTTGTTTTCTGGAAAGGTCATCCTTTTCAAAAGTCCCTATTTACTCCCTTCCAGAATAAAATGCAATCCTGGAATTTTCGAACTAAAAGGGGGTCAGTGATTTTAAACGTCTCCGTTTTAGGGGAGTAGTGTGGACGGTAAACAAAACATGGACGTCACTCTCTGACCTCCAGCATAAAGACACACTCATTGGGTGAGCACTCTAACTCGTCAGTATAGGAGAAAACAACGCGTGGCATGTTTTGAGTTTTTCGTCTTTCCTCTTAGTCCCGGTGAATTCTTGTCCGAAGTTTGCAACATTGCTCAACACTGACTGTAATGTCTGTGGACACAAACATGAACATTATGCCTCAGAGAGTTGAAAACAGTATCATATCCTCGAAGAATTCAGGATTTATTCTTGACATGTGCACTCCACCCTAATATGCAGCACACGAAACCCTTTACAGGCTCCTTGAGATTCTACAAGACCCCTCGTACTCTTAGAAACTCCACACATTCACAACGGGGCATTATTCGATTATTCTAAAAGGTCACTTTTGGCACCAAAACACTTCAACTATAAATCCAATGACATGGCTTTTGTTTTCACTGTGATCCATATCACATTCTATATCTAACCACTGTATGATGCTAATAATTCTTGCTCCTCAATTCTTGCAGTTTGCCCTCATTTCTGTTGGCACATCAGTTAACAATTTCCACGCCAATGGTCTACTTCAGCCGCAAAAAAAACAAAAAGCAAAAACAATGCAAGATGACAGATTCTTTCTTGTTTTCAGGCAGACTCTCACTTTATTAAAATCATTTTATCTGTAGAAATGTAGGAACTTCCTATGCCTTATTGAAGAAACCTCTACAGGGGCAGTGTGAACAAATTGCAGAGACTTTAGTTGTGACCTTCGCCCCGTTTCCTTCTCGCCCAGAGTGTCACTGCAAGCAAATGTCCTTCTGCGAGCCGGAATAAGCTGCCTTGGCCCAGCATGTGCCGCACCTCGTTTTAATCAGGCTTTGGGGAGTGAAATATGGGCCTGGCGAGCAGGCTGTACCCGAGCTCCATTCATCTGGTTTCAATCTTCTCTCCGCCCTCGGATGTGGCCGCGTGGGCATTCCTTTTCTAGACATCGGGGGGGGGTTGGGAAGAAGTGGTGCTGAGCAGCTCAGAGGGCGGGCGTATTTGTTTTGAGGAGCGTGTGTGTGTTTTTGTAACACTGTTAGGAGACACGGAATTACTGGTGACTTTAAAAAAAGCTGCTAAAAGTTTCATTTTCAGGTTCACTTATATGTTGGGTTTCTATTCGAACATGTTTACATGCTTTAATGTTTGAAAAAAAACTTTTCCTGACTTCACCCCGTCGGTACGCTCTGTTTTACTGACTGTCTCTTTAAGCTCCCGTCCTGAAAAAGCCCAGTCTGCTCTGATTGGTCTGATTGGTCAGCACTTTCTAGTTTCCACATCTGCGCTGATGACATCTTCACAGCGTCATCGCAGTCGGGGACTCACTAGGTGTGTGAGTTTATCGGCAATTCGACCAGGGACTTTATAGTTTACGGTTATAGTGACCTTATGGAAGTCCCGACAGCTCGTTTAAAAGGCACAGTTTCTGAATAGAGGCTGTGTGCATTAAACCTACTTTATAATTTAAAAAAATACATGAGCATCGTTCTGTCTACAATATGCTGCCTTTAATGTGTCCTTTCCTTTGTTATTCAATGTCAAGGTACATGCATTCAACATACACATGCAATATATCACTTTAAGCAAAAGCATGGCCCAATTAAAGTCACATGTTCCACGAGGTGTTTTTTATGTATGTGTAGCAGGTGAACAAGGTTAGTGTCCTGCCTGAATTGGCTTAGCTAATCATAAGGACAGATGGTATGTTGGTCCATTAACTCTCCTAAATGAGCCTAAGTGAGGCCTTTCCTGGAAGCCTCTCAGCCCCCTGTTGACCTGCCTGGCCATCGTGCAGCCACCACTCTGCCTCTGTCAGCCGCCCCACCAGTCAACACCTCTCAGTGTACAGCTGCCAAAACAGACGGCATCTGCTCACCTCTGGGGAAATGGCAGCCATCGACGTGTCCTTCCTAGTCACGGGCCTGGATGGATAGGTTACCTCTATGTCCTTTGCAGCTGCAGCTGCAGCTATAGAGCTTGAGCGGCTATAGCAATATAATCCCCTTGTCCGCGTATAAGGCGTTCCCCTGCTTTGTTGTTCTCTGCTTAACCGATCGAGTAAAGTGTTATGTCAAATGCATACCACAGGACTGGGGACAGCGCTAATATGTCAGTGACGCAGCGTGCTAGAGCTGGGCGGATGGAGAGAGGGAGTTAGCGTCCCGTCTGTTTTCAATTAGCCGATTAAATGTACAACACGGGAGCTGCTCTGTTGCATTCAGTTCCTATTTTCCCGTGGACCCAATGCAATAAATTAGCGTCTTCGCTGAGAGAGGCTTCGCGTCTAACCCCAGGTGAACTTGGACTTTGGACAGTGACAAATAATCGCAGTGACCTAAATAATGGAATTTAATCTGTGTGTGCAGAGAGGCGAGGAAGAGGAGGAGAAGAATACGAGGAGCGTCCAGAATCACCACACTCTCTTGCATATCCAGATTGGGGCTATCTTACAATGCTTCCAAAGCTGAGCTGCTCCAAATATAGCTCTAGCGCTGTGCTTGTTGTCCCATTCCCCCTTGTTCGTTACGTGCAGCCAAAATTCACCATAGAGCCCGCTGTGGCTTTTATTGTCTTTCCACAAGTTGTTAAAGTCTTCTTTGAAACACCACTGAGGTGTTGACTTGCATTTAATAAAAGTCATGGGTGTAGTACTTTATAGTGCATGGGGTAGATAGTATTTGTTAAGTTTTACATCGGTCTTGCACTATTGCGAAGCATCCATCATCAGAGAAAGCCTGGGCGACCACGATACATTCCGCTTCCTGTGGTCATACACCTAGTCAGCTCTATTTTCAACCTAATGGACATAAAATAAATTGCAGATTGCAGCAAAATAGACTTGGCAGCACAAAAGCTTATTAAGTATTGATCCGCTGAGGTCAGTGTCCATGTCCAGCCACTCCAACAATGTGAGTAGGAGTTTGTTCACATGCTTGCCAGCCACAAATTGAGATTAGTCCACATAAATAACAGGGGAAATTGAGGAGCATTTTGTGTCCCGGGGGAACTATGCCCACGGTTGCATGATGTGCCCGGGAGAGAGGCAGGAGAAAAAGGTTGTTTATGTGTGCACTGTGGGCATTATGGCTGTTTATATCAAAGCTCGCCCATCTGTCCAAACTCCAGCAGTGCTGAGATATGATATCCAACCAGACCAATGCCCAACAGGAGAGCTTTAAGTTGATCAGCAGCAGGCAGACCTGTCTGCTACAGTGTTTTAATGAATACGGCTCATCTCGTTTCTCTCTGCACCATCTGTCGGGCATGCAGGGTCAAACAGAGCTCTTATTCACAAAGCCCTGCCAACAAAAATACCTTAATGCCACGCAGACCAAGGAATAAGCTTTGCCCTGGGACAATGCCTTGTTGAATACGGAGGAACATAAACGTTTTCAGTGCAGGAATGCAAAAGTTTTCTTTGTGAGGGAGACCAAATTTGATTTCTGTCAAAGCAAATATAATTTCTCGAACTGGATTTGGAGTTGTTTTCTTTTGATTGCCCAAATTGCTGACTTTCCACTTTGAGACCAGTTGTTTTTTCTTCAGTCTTAGACACGTGCTAGTGAAAATGAGTGTCAGCAAAATGTTGATGGCAGCAGCAGAAAAAAAATATGAAGCACTTTTTGTGCATATCTAAATATGCCAAAGGATTCACTCTACTGTGTTTTCTCCGTGGGGAGACAGCAGGTTTGTTCAAGATTGTGTGCACGAGCTGCAGGGAGCCCACAGCCACAGGCAGCTTCAGTAACCTTGGTGATATAAGTTTCTACAAGACATTAAACTCTCCCCTCTCTTCTATATAGTCTCAGATTTGGAAATGCTCAAGCAGAACTAAGTGAATGTGCACACATGCTGGTCTGTTTAGGCTTTCTTTGCCAGATGTTGGGAGGAGCTGTTGTTAACTGAAGCGTGTTATCTGGTGCAAAACAGACCATTTGACATTCGGACCTTGTTCAGTCTGAACACATTTAAAGGGACAAAAAATGTCTTGAATAGTGGTGTTTTTTTTTAAGCCGAATGTAACCCTGTAAACGGTTTAACACCACACAAGCTTCTGCAGATTATTCTGCAAGTCAGGCTGAAGTCTCTAAGATGCATTGCTGTAATTAACATTTTAAATGGGGACCATCCTTTCCAAAATGATAAATTATTTTTTTCATTTAAAATAGAAAAACAAAAAAAAAAACTTCCAGCCAATGACAATCACTGTTTCCTTGTTGCTAGAGACAGAAGTTTGAAGTCTCTTGCATGTCACTCTTTCCACTTGGTCATGTGTCAACATTAACAAAAGCTGCATGAGGTGGAAAGAATTACAAGTCAGGCTGCTCACAATACTGTGTAGTGTCTTAGTGTTCTCTTTTGATTTTAATATATGTGTATGTGTTTGTTTGTTTGGAGACCAACCCAAACTCAGCACAGTAAACTTACGTACAAAGTTGGTAAAAGCTCTGTGCTCTTTGGACTCAAAAACCAGATTTATGGAGTAACTGGAGCATGTTGGACAGCTCCACCCATGAGTGTGGGTGGAGCCACCAGATGCAGTGTTGATAAAAGCACTGTAAGCAGGTTTCACTGACTCTCCCTCCCTCTGGGAATGGTGTAATTAGCTTTTCTCCCCATCTCCTCCCTGCTTCCCTATTTTGCTGGGAGAAAATGCAGAATACGTTGAGGGAATTAAAAGTGCTTGTCGCAAAACTAATTTTGGATCTATTATGGGGATCTGTCAGCGGGGCGGCGTCCCTACTGCTCGACGTGACAGCAGTGACGGGGCCATGAAAGGGATGCTAATGAAGGCAATAAGAGCAGTACAAGGTGAACATTTACCACAAGGCCTTACATTATTCAGACCTCGGTGGTATTTCATCTCCCTTTTCCCTATAGCCACTGGTCCTCCCTCTCTTTTACCAATTGCCTCCCCCCCTCCAAGTTCAAGGGATTATGGTGGAAATGATTCCATGCCTTCTTTTCTACCTCAAGCCCATCCATTACTGCTCCAGCCAGACTTCTTTCAAACCCCCTCGTCAAAAGACGAACATGAACAGGAAGCCCTTCACTTTTAGATGTTTTCAAGCTCCAGATGACTCGGTCCTCATGTAGCCCTCATGGTGCTACAAATAATGGATATAAAAGGGTGACACTGTGCTATTTTTAATCTGGCCAAGAAAAGTTGGTGCCTCGTTATTAGTTTTTGTAAGAAATTTATCATTACTTAATAATTACTTTACATAATGTTTACTAGTAAGCTACCTAGCTCTGAGTGGTGTCATTCATCAATAAATAGTAGCTGCTTGTCAGTTGGAAATACTGTGTTCCCCTTGAGGAGACAAAAACAAGTCGCGGTTAGATATTGGTAAAGCAATGATACGTTTCTTGTACAATTCTCACATGAGCGTGGCACGATAACATTCGAGAGATGAGAGAAGGAGAAGGAGTTATTCCGGAAATTGTAAGCTATTGCTAATTAGCAGTTAGCTCTTATTTGTTCCTTACTCGTTCCGTGGTAATGACTCTATGTACCTTATTGTAAAAGTGTTACCAACAAAAGCTCTGTGTCAGCAGAAGGGAGCGTCGGTCGCCGGGTGTGAGGCGAGGAGGATTATGGGATTTTATCCCTTCAAAGAGTCAGCCTCCAGTCAGGGGAAAAAACAGCCCCTTTGATTTTCACGGGAGCAATATATTCATGAGTTGGACCTTGAAACTACAAGGAGACTAGTGTAGTGTGCCATATGCAAAACATGTGTTTTAATAGGGCATGATAACTTGGTACATTTAAAGAGATTTGCCCCTTAAGAAGCTGTAATTAAAAAGCGAGCTGTGGCTGTATGAGTAAAGGACTCTCTCACAGAGGGGGTTGTTTTTATAGGCACTCAACTGGAGGCGGCCTCTTGTCTTTTGAGACATCTGAAGATTTTTTTTGAGCGGGTCTGTCTCGAAATCCCCGAAGATATCAGGAAAGAGAAGAGGGCAAGATGTAACCTACATGCATCTGTGAATCTCTTTTCTTCATTGGTGGTATACGGCATATATGTTTGGCATTTCATAGCCAATTCAGGTCACACAGGATTGCTGTGCTATTGGTGCGGCGCAGACACACAGCCTTTTAAGCAACATGCTGAGCTGTGAGTATTTCACTGTTGTCTCATCAACCCCATGCTCCTCTCAGCATGTCCCCTATTCAGCTAAAAACTAGCTTCATGTCAGCAATAAGAATGGAGGAATTGTATTCATATTTGCCTTGTAGGACTTTGCTAGTTACATGCATAAATTGCTATGTTTTAGAGAATCATATGGAGGTCATAGCCCAAACAGTTTTCTCTCTCTCCTGCATTAAACCCCGTTCCTTGACCTTGATAAACCTGTATTTGGCAGAAGATAAGCAGTCCTTTTACATATTGGCAGTGAGATGAATGTTACCTCCGCCTGCTGCAGTGAGGCTGTACATGTTACTCAAATGTGACTTGAAGGTTTGTGCACTGAGACGCTATTTACTGTCGGCAAAAGATAGTCCCTCTCATCTCTGCTATGCAGCATGTGTTCACATAACGCACACATCATACACAACAGCAGTCACGCACGTACAGAAAATGTAGGTGTGCACACATGTATTCTGAACACGAAAAAGCAGCGTGAATGCACACAATAGGAAATTCTCAGGAGTAATAAAACAGCGGTACCTCCAGTCTTTTCCCCCTATTGTGCATCTGCTAACCTGTGTCTAAAACCACCTTTGTGATGGTATAATCCATCCTCCACACCACTGACTTACAGTAAGTGCTCAAAATAAGGCATTGCACCATCCCTCCACCCCTCCCTCAACCTATTTTTCTCTGTCCTTTCACTCCCCCCCCCCATCTCTCGCTGTCCCTCTCCCTTCTCTGATCTGCTGTGTTTGAGTACCAGAGGTCACAAGCTTTGGACATAGCAAAGGCCCCAGCCTGGCCAATGTGCTGACTGAAGGGATATGGGGCTTGACTTTGGGCAGTGTGAAAGATCCAGGCCTGCCTTGTTTGTCTGTCTGTCCGTCTCACTGGCCACACTATAACAAGATTGCAGGGCTCTGTAAGGCGGATTTACTGGAGCACAACTCCCCCTAGGGCTTTTTCATAGAAATGGGTTCCTCCATATTTCACCAGAGCCTCTCACTCTCTCCCTTTGTAAAATGTGTCTGTAGTTCTCTGTCTCTCTCTCTCTCTCTCTCTCTCTCTCTCTCTCTCTCTCCAAACCTCTGTTGTTAGCGTCCGCTTGCTTTTGTTAATTATGATATGCTTCTTTCCTTTCTTTCTTCGGATAAAGATTGAACCTCGCCAGAAATGAAAGCATGAAGTTGAGCCAAACTGAGCTGAGAAAAGCCGACACAATGACAGAGAAAGAGGGATGGAGGGCATGGCCTGGAATAAAGTGCGAGCTATCATATCACAAGTCCTCTCCATATTTATCTCTCCCTCAAGATGGCCATTTATTTAGACGGCCTTTCCCACGTCCTTATGGAATCTCATAAAGACATGTGAATGCATGAACAGCACCCTGACCGGGAGGTTTATCTCGGTTTAATATGTCTCACAGGTTTTATTCTTTCTAGGTCACCTCGCTGCAAATTGAAAACCAAGGTCATCAACCCAAACATAACTGACCAAACAATTTTTCTGACTGTGTGTGCATAGCTGCCACAGCAATGAATCCTGTTTTGTCTCATAGTTAATGTTGACACAAATGATGGGGTCTTGCTGTCCGACCGTCCCAGCTGTGCAAACGGTAAATGAGGCCAATCCAAATGCAAAGGCACACCAAGGCGAGCTTATTTTGGGACCACTGTGTCATCCATTCCACAGTACAAAAGCCCCTCTACAAGACCATTAGTGGGAATGTGGGGAGCAGCGACTGTATACCAACCAATACCAATTTGGATTTGTTTGCCAACTCTTTATGGCAAAAACGAAGACAGTTTTCTTTCCGTCATAGGTACAGCACATTTGCTGTTTATTTCTTTTCTGTGAAATACAATACGTACAATTTATGGTAATCAAATCATTTTCGACACCAGCAATTCCAAAGTGTGTGAGCTGGCCCCAGTCATTGTTTGAAGGTCAATCTAAAGTGAGGTTGTGGAAAGTCTAGTACTTTGTGCGGAAAAAAGATTGCAACGCCCCGCTTTCAGCGGTCACCCTGGCCCTATCTATCCTTCAGGTGAACTCTTCCATTTACAGAGCCTACAGTTGAAGCGGTGAGAAGTTAAGTAGAAGGTGGAAGGTGAGAGAAGAGCCAGGGAGCTCTTATCAGGCCTGCTACACGGTGCTGGGTTCAGCCGGGGGCTGCTGATGGTTGTGGGACCCCCTGATTATAGAGGTTAGCCTGAGGAGCTGAGGGGAGACAGTGGGCACAGGTCTCCCAGCAGACCCCAATACCACCATCAAGCATTAACTTGCACCATTAAGTCCAACCAACTGCACACACACAATAGGACCATTCTCCCTCTTGGATAATCTTTTCACTGCAAAACTCTCTCTTTTCTGACATCGAAACTGATATCGGTGGGGAGCCAACAAGATGAATGACCCTGCAAATGCTGCATTAAAAAGTCATAAACGGGGATACCTTCAGGGTCCTGGATTTCCGCTGTTCGAAGGGGTGGCACTTATTTTTCTGCTGACTAATGACCTGAACTGAACAGGTGGTCCAACAGAGTACAAGGACCTCAGCAATGTGTATTGTCACTCTCTGGCTGACAAATGGACACACAAACACTCAACCATGAAATGGCCTTTCTCTGTCCAACTAGCGAATGGCAATTGGAAACCTTACACTTGATTGACAGTGGGGAGCTCGGGCTTATGGCGGAAGCCTCACAAAGTGAAAACAGAGCTTAAACAAAACTTGAATAACTGCTGAAATCCACATGATGTCATCCGTATGACTGAAGCTCCCTCGGAAGAGGTGGTTTGTGTGAGGCTACTCCTCTGTGTCCTGCGTCAGCACTGACTCATTGGTTTCACAGCACAGAGCTGACATTTTCATTGGCCCAGAGATCACTTATGGGACAGGGTGTTGGCTCCTGTGAGGGCGCCCAGTGAATGCTGATGCATTCGCAGGCCACATTTGGCCTCCTGTGGAACATTTGACAGCATGTGACTGTGTCTGTTGAGCACAAAAGGATTATTTAAAAGAGTGGCTCTGGGTTGAATCACTCCACCGCAAACACAACACCTGTTAATTTACAGTACCGTTTTGTTTTTTTCTTTAAATACGTGTTCCACGCCATGATGTTTATTTAGTCTGTGCAAACAGGGGGAAATATTGAACCTCCGTGCTGTTAAGCAGCATGATAATGAAAAGGAGATGTAACTATATTTACACGCTCAGAATCCCCAGGAGCTATTGGCTCGTTCGGCAATCAAATTAAAGACCGGTAGTTAAGTTAAATGATGTTGAGCCAAAAATATCCGTCACATTTGAGTGTGTAAGCTCAGTGGCGCTCTGCAGTATCGTAAAGTCTTTCTACCAGGTGGAATGAGTCGAATATCTCAGCAGTGCCCCACCCCCTCTGGACGCACACAAAAACACACACCGGCACCATCCATAGCTTCAGCTTCCAACAAACCTCCCTGACGCCTCTGGCTAATTCCACTCAAGCCCGCAGGGCTGTCCTGCATCCTCTAATAAATTAGCCTCGCTGCTCCCCCACTGAGACACAGGCCCTGACAGTCTGGACGGTGCCCGAGTCACTCGCTTGTGCACACAATCATAATTATTGCAACTTTTTATTGCAGCCACAAGATCTTCACTGAGTAAACTTGGGAATTTTCGGTGCATGCTCCGTTTGTCGACAGTGTCCGATCTCAATTCCATTTTGATAATAGGAAATTAAGCATGACTAGGTTGTAAACTGTTAGTAAGACAGAGGGACTCAATCACTATATCCCATCAGTTTTAGCTGTGTACCTTCCCTTCCCAGGCCACAATTGCTCAGAGCTGTTGCTGTGAAGAGAAAAGTGTTCTTTGACTGCCCTTGTCAAAAGGGTTTAACAAAAAAGATCATCATAATACTTCTCTCTGACCTCCTGTGTCAAACTTAATTTCCTGTAAAAAAAGAATCCTCTCTCTTCAGCTTCCGGGTGTGACGTATCTCAGCATCTGTCAGATAGTGATTGGGATTCTGGGTCATATCTCTTGCTGCGCCTTCCGTCTCAATTTCCTCTATCGGCATGGTTTTGCTTCCTATCTGCAGCATCTGCCTCTTGTCTCAAGTTTGGATCGAGCATGTGTCCCCATCTGACATCTCTCTACCTCCCCCTCCCTACCTCTCTCCTCAGTTCTATTCAGCCTGCTGTCAGTGGGTGCCCAGACTGAGATGAAAAAGGTCGTCGGGGACAATGCCACCTTACCGTGCCACCACCAGTTCCCATCATCCAGCTCTCTCGACATCGAGTGGCTCCTGCAGAAACCAAACTCCAAACAGAAAGTGGTGAGTTAAGATTCCCTTTTCTTCCTGTTTTTGTGAGATTTTAAGACATTCATTGAAACGAGTCCCTTGGAAGTGCTGCAAAGTAAAACTTACAAAAAAAGGTGATGCTTCTTTAACTGTTCATTGCCAAAAGGAGCAGCCTGAACTGTGTCCTCTTCGGGGGTAAAAAGTGTTTTACAGGCCGAACATAAACAAAACAACATTTGCGCTAAAACGCAGACCTCTGTCTACTACTGCTGTATTTTTTCTAGCTGACATACTGTATATCTTCTCCTCCTTTCTCTACTTTCATACATCCACTTTTTTTATCTACCTTCTATCTTTCGTCCTTTCGAGTCATGCTGATGGATTTACAAAAGGAGCCATAATAGCTGCCCATTAACTCAATGCCCAAAGTTACTGTGGCACTTCAAGTTTTAGTACCTTTCACAAAGGAACAATCATGCCCAGAATGTTCCCCAGCTGATTTTGTAGTTCTAACCTTGGACCCTTTTTCTACAGCATTAAAGACACAAAAATGAAAACAACTTGGACACAATTTTCAATCAGCTTTTATTTTCTTTTTTAAATGTGACCACAAAGTTCCTTACACCTAACACAGAAACAGTCCTAATGATGTTTGCATCTCTTTCCATCTGATGTGTGGCTGTTAGCTCGGTAGCGACCTAAAGAACTGGAACGTCGTAAGCTAGCCAGAAACCGCTAACTCAAGCTAAAGTTAGCTAACAGACGGAGCAGCGTTACTGCAGTATTTCTCTCTAAAACAGCTTCAGTGGTGACTCCAGGTTCTCTGGAGATGTTTCTGTACCCTGCCTCACCAACACGCAACTGACGTGAGACCGCTCACACACTCCCTCGAGCTCCACCGAGGGCATTTTGTTGTTTCCAAAAACGTCAGCTCATGAAAGAAAGACAGTGTGCGCTGCATATCTGTCACTCTGAAGTGCTCCTGTTTTCTTTTCAAGTTATTATAGGCCCACTTGTTTTTACCCAGTGACTTTCAAGGCTTCACATCATGAGTTTGAATTACTTCTGGGCATATTAAGCATCTGTTTACATGCTCTCTGTCTTTTACATTGTTTGCTTAAGTCAAATAAAACAACTTGAATTCCAAATACATGATTTATGTTATTACAATACACTACTTCCAGTGGCATTTCGTTGGTTTTCCTTTGCTGTGTGTCTGCCTGAAAGCTAGAGAAAAACTCAAAACATAGATGGCAGCTGATTCAAGACCATGACAGTGCAACTATTCTGTCCTAAATAAATCATCACCTTGCTGAAAGTCTTTAAAGAGCCGTGACTTGCTTTTGTGTCTCACAGCCTCTTGAGACATTTTTGGTATAGTTTCAGTGGTTTTGAATTATTGCCTTTCTTCACCCAAATTGAGCGTAGTATCTGATGATAGACAGAGCATCAAATCTCAACATCTTCCTGTCGGAAGAAAGAGATTTCCTTTCTCTTTCGAAGTCGTTCGTTCATGGGCTGATGTGTTGGTTAGCACAGGGAAATATGAGAAAGGAAAGAAGAAGAGTGTGTGGAGCGGGAAACCGAGGGGCTAGGAATGAACGAAAGGGGAAAACAATTGTTATGCTTTGATGATTCAAAGGGGGGCTGCCACATTGCGATGAATATTTAACGGGACGATAACATTGAAGGCGCCATTAATTAAAATCAAACGTCTGAAAATTTGATTAGGAAAGAGAGTGCGCCTGTAGCTGAATGAATAAATCATTCTTTTGTTCTGCTGGAGGGCCGTGTTGAGAGGGAAAGAGCATCTTGTCAACATTTAGCCTCTGTTAGCTAATGTACAGGTTACATGTGTTAAGAACACGGAGGGGCGAGAGACGTCTCACCGACGTTCATCTTACATCTTCTTAGAACTTACTAGCTTCTAATAAAGTGGCCCCTCAGATTCTCACTGTGCTGACCTGCAACTATAGTCACCCTCAACACTGGGTATTCCCATAGCAACAGCAGTGGCACAGACCTGGAAAAATGTAATTTTCCAAAAAATGTAAAACAATGAAAGTAAGCTGCTTAAAGCGGAAATTCTCCACGTTTCACAAATCATCATCCTTTTTTTGGAAAACACTAGCAGCACTGTTATACTAGGGTTGCTGTTGATTTTCAAAGCAACAAAATGCAAAATTGCTGCCCATACAGTACACCATTTTGAACATAGGTCTACTTTATTGGCATTCATTACCAGGACAATTGTGGCCCACTGAGCTGATACATTTTCATGAAATAGAAGGTGGAGAGGCGAGGGTCTCCAACAACAGCAATAATGCAGAATATGTATTTTTCTGTATTTCCTTCTGTATTTTTTCTACCATTCAATAAATATATATATATCATTTTATGAGGATAATTAAACACATAATGAATGACAGTTTTAAATCAAAACGTAAGTGCCTTGAATGTTTGAATGTTAACAAAAAACTATTGGTTTGTGTGAAATCTGGTCCCAATATTCCTCAACAATTCCTCCTTTATCAGAAATTAGGTGAATAGCTATCATCTGTTTGAACAAAGTATCATGTATGATACAGAAATAAGATACATAAAAAATGAAGAACTGATATTTTTACCAAAAGCACACAGTCCAGGCAAAGACGAGGTTCTTTTACTCTCAGTATATTTCATCTAATGACTCCTATTTGTTAAAATAGGAGTCATTAGATGAAATATACTGAGAGTAACAGTATATGCTGTTGTTGGAAAACAACAAACAACAAACAGCAAACAAACCACCTAATTTTAATTGCAAACTATGCCAACAGCCTGTGGCCATTTTCTAAATTCTTCTTAAATTCCTCACACTCACTGGCACTTTCACTATCTCTCTCTTGCTGTCATAAGTAAGTGTTCAGAGGACACCCAGACATAACCAGGAGCATGAATACACATATCCACTTGTAGTGCGGTCCATACTCATGTGAGTAATAAATGAGTTCATGAAGGCAGCTGAAGTGTGCCCATAGGCAGGTGCTTTTTTTAAAATATGTCCCACTTTGTGTAGGTGCCAGGGCCATGTCGCTCTGTGCCTGTAGCTGTGACACTGTTTGCATTCATAGTGTGTTTCTACTCTACATTTGCTCAGAAGCTACTTTGTGTGTGTAGATCTGTGCATGTGTGTGTGTGTAAATGCCCAGTCGTCACCTGTGATCACAGCAGGTACCCCTGTGTCTTAGGCCCTGATGCACTGTGGCACCGGCATTTAGCAGTCCCCATCTGCAGGCTCTCACTTGCCCTGAGTAATAGGCCACTGTGACAGCTGTGTTTGTTTGTGTTTGTGGAGGTGGATGGAGAGAAAGAGAGGCAAAGAGAGAGAGAGAGAGAGAGAGAGAGAGAGAGAGAGAGAGAGAGA
>NW_022280054.1:8155669-8182385 GCF_004355925.1 Anarrhichthys ocellatus | reverse complement strand
AGAGAGAGAGAGAGAGAGAGAGAGAGAGAGAGAGAGAGAGAGAGAAACAAGGAGAGTATATAGAAATAAGCCATACAAAGACATAAATAGGCAGAGATGAGAAAATGAAAGCTTTCCAGTTCAGGTTTACAGATGTTAGATGTCTGCAGTGAAGTTTCAAATCATCCAATTTTTTCTTTGAAGACCAAGTTTTTGCAAACATCAGTGAACCGTGTGCTAAAAATACATGTAAAAAGAAAAAATGAAAAATCACAAACTGTAACACAAACAACTTTGTCTGTTCCAGCCTACTTTTAGTTTGTTTCAAAGTTCTGATAAAGATGCACTTCATCTGAACGTTGTTTCTTTTGTGTTTTGTATTTTATCTGATTTGTGATTTAGACAAATGCAAAAGTTCTCTGATAAGCAAATGATACAGAAAAAATATATAAATCGCATAAAGACTTACCTATACAGATTATGCATCTGAATCTAAATATACACACACACATACAAACAAACAGTCCCGACTTAAATACAATACTGACTGCGATACTCAATAGCTGTTCACTGTGAACATCAAATGTGTGATCCAGAGGCACCCCGGGTCATGACGCAGGCCAGCAAGCCAACATGCTAATGTATGCAAATGTTTTGATGCAGTGAGCACTATACGCTTTAATGGTTAATGGCAGTTTATGCCACACTGCAGAACTTTGGCAACCAATTGCAAGATAAGAGTATCACATCATAAAAACAAAAGAATTTATTTGCGGCAGACTGAAATAATTGTAAATCTGTTCAGTATGTGTTTTGTTTTTTTAATTTCCCATGTTAAAAAATACATGTACCTTGTATATAAGTACTATGTACTTTGGATATATAGTATCCCAGCATATGTTGTTTTTTAGAGGGTTGTGAGACATTTGTTTAGTTTTCAATCCTTTCATTTTAGCCAGAGCGCTAACATCCAATCAGTGCCACTGTGGGTACTTTAATCTTTTATCTCAGCACCAGAATAGATTTTTATTTGGTCAATTTGACAGCTCCGACTCGTAGAAAGCGCATAAGGAGATAACAGCGCTCACAGATAATCAGCTAAATGAACACTGGCAGGATACTGGCTTTCCAGCAAACGCGTTCATTTGTAAAATATTATTTCCCAAGTGTTAATTAAAAAGTGATTGTTAGCAATGTTACCCATGAGTGCTGGTATTTTCTCAACACTGTTCACCCAGTGAGGGACTAGGTGGATACATTTGAGCTGTACGTGCACCATCATTAGAGTTATGTAATCGTAAATGTTGATGGCAGGCTACCAGTCAAATATACCAAGGGTATTACTGTTGGGACATAGACATTACAGTAAATTATCCCACCGTGTTGTTAAGTAATATGAAAGCCTTATTTAGGGGATTGGTTGCATTAATTAGATGAATACTGACATCACCAAAAGCGACCTGCTAGTTTACCGTCACTAATGCAGAAGAAGGCGTTGGAAGCTTGTCACACAAGAGAGTTTTGTATTTAATCAGAATAATCAGTGAATACAGAACAATGATAAAATCTTTCTCTGATGTCCTTCTCTCCGATGTACACAGATCATTACATTCTTTGGGGGCCAGGTGTACACCAATGAGGCGACGGGCAGCGAGGCCAGCCGGCTGTCCTTCGCTGGGGAGTACCTGGGTGGAGACGCCTCCCTGCTGATCAGTGACCTGCTGCTGACCGACTCTGGGGAATACTATTGTAAAGTCAAGACCGGGGGAAAGTACCACTGGAGCCAGGTCAACCTCATTGTGCTGGGTGAGTGTTGTCAGACACATTGTAATAGACACACACTCAGGTCATGAAGAGACCCAAACCCATTTATACATAAATATACACACACGCACACACACAGAAGACCTAGTCATTGGATCATTAGCCTGGCACATTTCCTCCGTCATGCTGACTGTCCTAATGATTCAATTTGATTCAGACAGTGTGATTTGATTTTGCTCATGCTGTTTGGGTTCGTTTGGATTGGTTTGTTGATGAGGTGAGACCAGAGACATGCGACTGGGTCTGGAAGAGCATGATTGATTATGTTAGGGTCTGTGTTACATGGACAGGCATCCAGATAAATGCTTCATGTGGCACAGGCTAATACATGTCCTCTATGTGATCGATGAGAAAACAGACCCTGCTCTAAGTTTGAGGTACTTCCCGAAGTGAAATTTAGTAGTTGAAAAAAATGAATCTGTCACCAATGTAACCACTGATAAGCAACTTGGGAAAAGTATTTGTACAAGTCATGTCTTAGCTCTTGCAACTATAGAAAAAGCCTGTTTTGGTCCCTACATTGTATCCTCTTCTTTTGCCTTTTTGTTTTCCTCATTTGCCCAATGTAGAGATGGATCTAAATGGCTTAGCTTTACAACTAGCTCAGTGGCAATATGTGTCTCTCCCTGAGTATCTCAAATAGCTAAACAACTCTGAAGGACAGACAGCAAAAGTGGAGCGGCTGCACCACAAAAGCCCGCCACAAAGTCCAGCGGGAGGAGCAAGAGCGTTCTCAATGTCAGAAAAGCAGGCGATTTATTAAAACATCATGGGAAATTAGTTCAACCCGCGGTTATTGGTTTTCTAATGGAACAGTCTGTTAATCCTCTCGCACTCGCTCTCCTCTCTCTTCCATAAAGACATTTCAGTGAGTTAGTGCCTCGGTTTTTACAAATTGCCCTCAGCTTCGCGGTGACACTTTCGATTTTGAGAGGGACGAACATTTGCATTTGTTCTCCCGCTCCCCACGTTAAGATAATAGCTTGGCAACCAAGCTGGTAGCTGGCTTGGCATGAGACGGCGTGTGAGTGTATTTACGTGCACGCCGGGGTTTATGCGTGCCTCCGGTGGCTGTTTGTGTCCGCCTGCGAGCTTGCGCGGTAACGCCTGGATGCGTGCACCATTCTTGTTACAGAAGTGTGTCCGGTTGTATGTGCAGAAGTTTTGATTTAGTGTGTTTGAGTGTGTTTGTATTTTGTGTGTGTGGACAAACATAGTTGTGTTTGTATTTGTGTGTGTGTGTGTGTGTGTGTGTCTGTGGCTGTTTCGTGCTGCAGTTAGGCCTAACTGACCCTGACAAAGCTGTGACATACACACACGGATGAGGACGGGATGGAGGAAAAGAGGGTTGGACGGACAAAGGCACATAAGCTATCAGGCTGTGTGTGCCGTTTACTACCAACTCTCTACATTTCAACATTACAGAGTTACTTATGCTGCAACGGTAAATACACAAAAGTCAACATCTCTATTATGACAGCATGACAAAAACACAAAATAGCTGTTTAAAAATAGCTCACCACTGATCTAAAAATGCATCACTTAGGAGGGAGAAAATCGTGTGCTGTTTTCTCGCTTTTATGGCGGTGCAGTGTCTCTCAGCGTGTATCTAAACAGAGCAGCTGCACAGGGTTTAGCAGGCACCAGCTATACTGTACTGTGCCTCCAGCTACTGGACTATGACCAAAACCCTTTGACCTGTGGAGAACATATCACCACAGGGGTCCACAGCCAGCTTTGGGGTCACATTGATTCATTCCCTTATGGGACTGTTGTTTTTCTGCATGTGTCACCAGCACGGAGAAATGACTGCGATGCTAGATTAACCCCTTATTAGAATTGGAGAAAGACATATTCTAATAAAGTGTACAATGTATGTTAAACATTTCAACTTTGTGCAATGTAAAACAGTCATTTTTGTTTTTATTAGGTCACTTCATTTTATGTGTTGTTTTAATATGCGGCTTTACATTGTGGAATAACTTTTATTTAAATAGATAATCCATTATAACCTATACTTATAAGTCACAACTTCTGCCTCACCATCGACAACTCCACTCTGTCTCCCTCCCCACACATCCGCAACCTTGGAGTCATGTTCGACAGCAACCTCTCCTTTGAACACCACGTCAAACAAATCACCAGAACTGCCTTTTTCCACTTAAAAAACAGAGCCCGTCTCCGCCCATCACTCTCCTCATCTGCTGCTGAAACTCTGATCCACGCCTTCATCACCTCAAGAATTGACTACTGCAACAGCATTCTCCACGGCACATCATCCAAAATCCTAAATAAACTCCAGTACATCCAAAACTCTGCTGCTCGCCTGCTCACCCACACCCGCTCCCGTGACCACATCACCCCTGTTCTCCAGAACCTCCACTGGCTCCCCATCCCACAACGGATCCAATACAAAATCCTTCTCCTCACTCATAAAGCCCTCCACAATCAGGCCCCCTCCTACCTCACCGACCTGCTTCACCACCACACTCCATCCCGTCGGCTCCGCTCCTCTGATGCCAACCTCCTGTCTCTTCCACTCAGGACCAAGCACCGGACATGGGGTGACAGAGCCTTCTCCATATCTGCCCCCTCCCTCTGGAACTCTCTCCCCAAACACATCCGAGACTGCACTGACCTTTGCACATTCAAATCTCAAATCAAAACCCACCTGTTCAAAACTGCTTTTAATGTGTGACCACTATTGTGTATTTTATGTTTTTAGTGTATTGCTTTTATATATGATGATTTTAATGTAAAGTGTCTTTGAGTTTTATGAAAAGCGCTATATAAATAAAATGTATTATTATTATTATTATTATTATTACTTCATAGACACTTAGAGAGTAATAGCATCACAAGCCTAACCACTGACAATGAATGGAAGATGTATCTTGTAAACTCAAAGTATATTTGTTTGAACTTTTAAGCTTTATTTTATGATAGCAATAACAGTTCCAAATTAGGAAAGGTGTCTATATTCAATCACACAGGCCACTCTCATTCATTGTCAGCAGAACAACTACAATGCCTGTTTTATCTCTGGCTAATTAAATGATTACATATCCACAAATTAGATTATTAGTATGTAAATTTAGATGAATTTATTTGCCATATTTTTTTGTTATTTGTTTTATTTCAAACTACACATACTGATACAGTACATGTAAGACATTTAAAATATTTACTTTTCTTAACTGTGTTTGCTTGTTCGGTCACTTTGCTCTGTTACATCACTATAGGTGTAAAGCATCTAAATGATTAAAATTGAATGCAAAACTCAAACGTATAAGTATACTGTATATGTACCAACGTGACAAAGCACATTTGTATTAAACTGTCTCTGATGCCCATGCGTTCTCACAGTCAAACCTTCCAAGCCGAGGTGCTGGATGGATGGCAAACTCCTGGAGGGCAGTGACGTCAAGCTGAGCTGCAAGTCCAGCGATGGTTCTGACCCCATCAACTACAAGTGGGAGCGAGTCCTGGACAAAGGCAAGAGTCTGGGCAAGTTGCCAAACCTGGCACTGATAGGTAAGGAAAATAATTGGCACTACACTGATGTGCTGATTCATCATTCAAGCCCTCTGCAGATAAATGCTTCGAAGATTCATGTTCATAGTAGTGATTTTTATAGCCTGCATTCATCCAAGGAAGTCTTTTGCTGAGCACGCTGCCTTTCCTTCATCTCCTCCCAACTTCATGTTCATACATTTGCGAACACTGACACCCATGTCTGCCCACTGCAACGACATTCTCCTGGTGCTCTCTGAACTCGTTCACCAGATTATTAGCAGTTACAATTCTTTACTAAAGGGCACTTAGATGGGCTCAGATTGTCCCAATTAGACCACTGATTCTGCATGCCTTTCTTATCTTAAGACCAGTGCCAGTTCCTCCATCAGCTAAAAGACCACATTATGCATACAACCTTTTTGGTTTTTTTCCCCAGCAAATCAAACAGAAAACAGCCCTGTGATTTCTAGTTGTACTCTGTTGGGATGAGTTGTATAAACACACGGATCCCAGCTGATACTGAAATCTGATGAAGATGTCCGTGACATTGAAATGTCAGCTTGGCTCAAGTGAATTATACCAGCATGCGTGCAGTCACCGGAAACTGAATGTTTTCTTGGATTGTGTGTAAAGTGGAGAAAATCAAATGTAACACACAGAACTGCTCTGGCAGCTCCCACTAGGTTCTGTACCAAAAAAAAACAAACACTGGCTCGGTAGTAGCCCTGAGGCACACTTTATTCACATGGTGTGGATTCTGGCATTCTTCTTGGATCATAACCAGACATATCCGCCTCTAAATAGCAACAGAGACAGTTTATAGCAGAAAAAGCTAATGGTAGGCCAACTCTCCCTACTGTGTATTCTCTAAACCGGCATCAACATCCCCCGGGTGCCGACCTCTCTCTGCCTCAGTTTTCCCTCCAGTGTACAATTGGCATCTGTGACGGCACGTGCCCAGACAAAAACCCTCAAATTAATGACCTCCACCAAACAACACCTGTTCAGTCTAATTAGTTTTCATTGGACGATAACACACAGCGTCAGTAGCCATTATTTATGGCTCTGGTGAAAAGTAATATCACATGGTTGTCATTGGTGGGGATGACTAGATATCCTATGGGGCTGTCGGGCTCCATCGCTCTCTCAGACATGCTCCTGCTACTCTCCTCAAGTCCTCCTCAGTGTGATGGGCCTCGTTCTTAAATAAGCACTCCATCAGCATCTCTCTCTCCCTCTCTCTGTCTCTCTCCCTCACCCTTCTCTGTTCTATCTCTCTTTCTTCAACCATAAAATACATTTCAGCTGTCTGCAAATGTAACCGACAATGTGGATAAACATGCAGAAATGCTCAACAATATACGGCAGACGCAAATGTTTTTTTATTTGGATTCCCCAGATCTCAAGAACCCAGAGCTTGTGACTCTGAGGAATCTCACCATGGACAGCACAGGAGTCTACAGGTGCACGGCAAGCAATGACGTGGGAGAGGAAAACTGCACCGTTGAGGTCACAATGAAACGTGAGTTTTGGGAGGGAAGGGAGAGTCGATGGCAGCGTTCGCCTCGCACCAAACTGCCGCACTGATTGATGGTTATTGTTTCAAATCTGCAGCTGGAAATACATGTATTCCCCTGTCTGTCTTTCCATCCTCACACTCTCCCCCTCCCCATTCTCCCCTCCAGTGCTCTAACACTATAGGGACTGCGCTAAACTTAAACTGGTGGCAACTGGTCACCACCTATGCTCCAACAGTTATGCTTCACTGTCACACTAACACATTTCCTGAGAGGCCCAGGACGGTTGGGGTCAGGTGTGGAGAAAATGACACATATCGTAGCTCAGCAGAAACAGTTTGATGGCCCAGGTGTTAAATTGTATGTTGGGGCACTGTGGCACAAATGCAGAGACTGTTGAGATATTTCCAGCGAATGAGCATGGACCATAAGTGTTTGTGAACGATGAATAATATGTGACAGTAAGTGACTCTATCTCTCATCACTCATCACTTCCTCTTCTTACGTTCACAGATGTGAGGGATGTAGGTATGGTAGCGGGTGCCGTGGTGGGAATATCCCTCGGTGTCCTCATTGTCATATTAATCATCTGGCTCGTCTTCCGCAAGAAAGAGAAAAAGAAGTACGAGGAGGAGGAGACTCCAAATGAGATCAGGTTCAAACATCCTCTTTTCTTCCGTGACTGGTTCACTTTTCTTTGCCATTTTGTACTAGTTAACAATACTAGTTGTTCGAGTTAAAATGCATGCTACAACGCTAAAATTGTATGGATATGTGGGATTATGAGTGCAGATACTGTACTTACGCATGTGTTTCTGTATGTGTTCTTTCATCTGCCTCAATCATTTAAGGCCAGTTACATTCTTCGATTATCTGACAAACATGTATGACATGATGCAATATCTCATGCAAAAACAAGGAATCTCAGGTGAGGGAGACGGAAGCGTTCAGTGTAATGAGACAGAAAAGAGATATCTTGCAACAATACAATTATAGGCTACCTCAGCCACCTGGGGCCCGGGGGCGATGCACCTGGAGATGTGGGTGCTGCAGCACCCGTACTTACCATGAGAACTATCTGAATTTTAGTAGACTGTATGATATAGATACTGTATGCAAAGTTGGCAGGTGAGCCATAAAAAAACCAATGCAGGCAAATGAGGAAGTTAATGTTACAATTAAAGTTTTAGGTCGAAATGTCTCTTGCCGTTTTATGCGGGTCACTGCCCCAGACTAGACTGAAATAATTCCCTAGAATTATAGTGTCAGAATAAAACATTTTTATGGCTGAGTGTGCTATTGCATTGGAACTCAGTTTGAGTACAAATCTGTAGAGGAGGAAAAAAGGGGATATAGGTTATTAATAATTGATATACACAAGTATAAAACGTGACAAGCCTACATATACTGTAACTGTAAATATATGTTGTTCCATGCAACAGTGCTTTCTGACTGGCTAAGACTCGGCTCAGCAATTGCTTTAAAATGTAATGAAAAATAATATATTGGAAAAGTAAGTCGAATGTCTGGGGAATCATACAGTAACATTTAATTTGATGCACATGCGAGCATCATGCTAGCAGAGCGTGCCCCTGAAACACCCGTGTTGAATTAATATTTAGCTGCAGTTCAGCTGAACGCAGGCTTGTGTTGAGGAATAGCACCAATCTTAGCACTTAGCTGTGTGTTAACCTGTGTGTGTGTGTTACCCCATAAACAGTTCAACTGAAACCGCTCTAAACCGCAGCGGCCAAGCTAAATGCTAACTGACAACAGCAACAGCCCCATGCTTGAATGTGTTTGCTGTGTACCTGTGTGCCTGTGTGTGTGTGTGTGTGTGTGTGTGTGTGTGTGTGTGTGTGTGCGCGTGTGTGTGTGCGTGTGTGTGTGTGTGTGTGTGTCTGTGTGTGTGTGTGTTTGTCTAAAAATAAAAGCAACTACAAGGTCAAGTGTTCATCGATTATCTTTAAAGTGGCCTTCTTTCCACACCCACCTTGAGTGTGTGTGTGTGTGTGTGTGTGTGTGTGTGTGTGTGTTTGTGTGTGTGGCATCAGAGCTGAGGGATCACACTCGTGTTCCTTCCTCACTCTGAAGCCTGCATGCAGTAGAGGACCCTGTGTACCGCCAATGATTGTAAAAGCGAGAGTATTTCTTTTTTTCTGTCAGATTCGAGTAGGTGCATATTTACTGATGTAACAATACATAATGCACAATGGTCGAGGGACAGCTTTAAGTAAATAATGTAGATGTTATGAAGTGTTTTCTGTTTTTATATCATGTTAAGAGTCTGAGCCTCTCCACTAATGTGCTGAACCAGAATACGCCAGCTTTAGTAGCGCACATCTCTCGGGTATGGCTTTGGAACCTGCTGTTTAAAAATGTCTTCTTCTTTTTTTCTTTCAAGACTTTTAGAACCATCTCTGGTGAGTCTGAGAGGGTGCAGTGCAGCCAACAGTGCACAGATGAGAGGTTTCTATTTCTGACTCTCTGTAGAGAATATAAGCCTGATATCAATGGGATATTACCTGCTGACTTAGCAGCCCACACACCCTGGTGACCTGGTGACAGTGATTTATAATAACTGCAAAGATCCTCTGTAATTTCAATACCATCCGAGTAAGAATCACAGCATATATTATCGTATTTTCAGTGATTAATGTTACTTGCAATTATAAGTTGTTTTTGCAAAGCAGTTTCTTTTCGTCTGTGCGATTTTGTACATTTTTTATCCTCCTTGTGTCATGAAAGTAGAATTATAAAGGAAAGTTTTCATTGTGCTCTCAGCAAAAACTTTATTTTTCTCCATTCAAATATTGTATCTGGGGAACTATTGATTTCAGCAGATTTCATTATTCCATGCAAATGTTTTTCACAAAACTCAGAAGCTGGGGGGTATCTCATAAATTACACGAGGTCCCAATATAATACCGGTCCCATGTAAATACAGCCTTACAATAGTGTTCGGGAATGGTACTTTGTAAAGCTGTCGTGTGGTCCATTGTGTGGGTTTGTGTGTGTGTTTTCCTCTGCTCTCTTTTCAGAAGTACAGTTAAAATAAATGGAGCTTTGTCGTCATTGTTTGCTGTGTCTTTGTGTGTGTATTCCAACCACAGGGAGGATGCGGAGGCTCCCAAGGCCAAGCTAGTGAAGCCCAACTCCCTCTCCTCATCCCGCTCCGGCAGCTCACGCTCCGGTGCCTCCTCCACCCAGTCCATGGTGCACAACAGCGCCCAGCGTGGTCACCGCCCCCGCCCACCTGCTGTAGCGGCTCTCAAGGAAAATGGACAGCCTCCAGGCTTCCCCCAGTCCCCTCCGGCCTACACCACAGTGGTGCCCAAGACCCCCGAGCCCCCTGCCACTCCCAAATACAACTCCAGGAACACGTCTGGGCCCACACCCCCAACCCTCATGGTCCCTGCCCAGACCAAGGCCTTTCAGACTGTGTAGGACTGAAAGCCAACCACTTCCTGCAGCCATGTGAAACTCCCAGCCCAGCCCAAGCCCCCTAGCCCCCTCCCAAAGACTAAGACTCTTCCATAAACAAAGAAATGCAACTAGTTAAAAGGATGTAATTAAAAGAATCAATACTATAAGTCCAAAAGTACTTTAAATGAATGCGTACTTAAAAAGGGAAAATAAGACATGCTTGCCCCCTATTAAATTACGTAAAACAACAAAACAAAAGAAAAAACATGACCTGAGATGCAACGCTGTTTGTGTCTCATCGCTAAAGGCAGAGCTTTTTTTTTCTGAGTTCCGTCTTGTGGCTTTGGAAGGCACAGGGAAGCACCGTGCGCAGCGAGGTGGAAGGAGCCCCCTACAGTAGTACAGCTTTTATTTATATATCAAATCAAAGGGTTTCGGCATGCAGTGGAGAAAAAGAGGTTAAAAAAACAAACAGAGACAGTAAAGGCAGAATGATAAAGTAGATCCAAACTCGGAGCCAGATACCAATACAAGATGGATACAAGCGGGACGGAAACAAGGACGAAGAGAACGCAAGCGCGTAAGACAGCTGATGATGATTTTTTTCTCTCTCCGGGAGGAGGGGAGGTGGGGGGCGTGGGGTGATTCTCTGATTCATGTCACCCCGCACCTCCGACTCGCCGCCTCCAGCACCCGCTCTGAAACCACAAACCCCTTTGCCTCCCATGGGCCGGGCCGATTGTGCCCATCCATGTGGACGGACACAGTGTGCGGCGTGTACATCATCTGCCTCAGTGCTCTCTGTCTTCCGTGCTCTCACAACGAAACCCGTGAGAAACCACAGACGGGTCTTTGAGACTGACTCAGCTGGCTCCCAAACAGCTCATCTGCTTTACCAATCAGCAGGGGAAACTTCAGGTACACGGATGTAGCATTGACAGTGGAGCCAATCAGTGGAATTGATACCCCCCCTCCCACATCCTGTCTACATCTATAGACATCTTTTTCTGGAACTGAATATCTTTCCTGAATAATTAAATAGTATGTATTAGGCCTATAGCGTGTCAATACTTTACATATAGGGGATAAGCATCTATTAGACCAGCTGGACTTGTTTTTCTTTTCTTTTCCTTCCGTTCTCTTGTGTTTCTTCTCTCTAAACAGGTTGTAAATGGTGACAGACAGCTATATGTCCATTCATCCATATTAAGAAGTGCCACCAATCCCTAGGATGGGTCATTATTGTTGCTTTTTATTTTTTACTCTTTTGTTTACCTGCTACATTTATGAACTGAAACCAAAATCTATCACCGTGAATGTGTGATGTACAAAGATGGTGGATCCCATTCTCTTCAGCTCCCTGTAAGGTACTAAATCAATATTCGAGCTAAGGCACAAAGAATTGACCTTGACGTTCAATTTTATAATTACTATGTCTGAATGAAGGGAGCGAGGAGTATGAGTCTATAGATACTTCAATTGTATAGGGTGTGTATGGTATCATTGTCAGTACTCTCCCTGGATCCATAACAATGGAGTGGCACTCGATTGCTGTCTCGCTGAATCATCGAGACCTGCTTGGTTATTGGTCGAGCTGTGCTATCAGCCAATTCCCCCTTTGTCGTATCCTCAGACGGACCCAGTGCAGTTTGATTGAAAGTAAAAAAAAAATTAAAAAAAAGGGGGGCAAGTAGCCTATATAGTGTGCCTTTGCGATCCCTCTTCTCTTCTGGTTTCTTTCTTTCTCCTTATCTTCAGCGCACCAGTGGTTCGGTCTCTGTTCACATCTAGCTTTGAGGGTCAACAGTAGCAAATGCTGAGAGGTACAGCTTCACAAAACCTGCCCTAGTAATAACAGATGCAGAACTAGGGAGCACCAAGCAGAGTGAATTATCCATGGTGAGAAAGCAATCCCATGCCATGGGACAATGTACTGTACATTCTGTAATCAGTCTTGTTTTATATTGTACATACAGATAGATATACGCACATGATGTCATTTAATTTAATAAATACAGGCGTGTGAGGGGAGATATGTCCCTTGCAAAAGAGTCAAATGGGAAACCCAAAAGTGAATTTAAACCGTGTGTTTTTTGTACACATGTTGTGCAAGTAAGTGAAGCCCCTAATTTGAACCCAAGACCTCTTCACAACTACTGGCCACATTCTGATGAGATATTGTATGGATGTTATTGATCCCCGAGGATCATTTATACAGATTTTTGGTGAACCCATAACCTCTCCTCAGGCACCATCACCGGGTCAAAATGTGGGCGTTGATCTTGAATAGCAACTGCCAGATTATCATAAAAAATCTGCTGCAAGAATTTCTAGCCAACTAATAATAAACATTTTGGTGAACCTTGACCTTTAGTCTGGCACGCCATCCAACTCAAATTTCCACATGTGCACAAGATATATCAAATGTACATTTTGTGATCCTGTTCATACTGTCAAAGCAAATAAGCAGTGTTTATTTGAATGAGTCTCAGGACAAACTAAACATTTGAAGCTCCATTACTGGTTCAAAGAAGAGCAAATTGTCAATATGGCGAACACTTATATTACCTAATAGCTTGTACTGAATGTTGCTATTCTCTCTGGGCCGTTAGTGGGGCTTCGACCTTGTTTCACTTCTGAAACAAAGTTCTCACACTGAAGTAGCGATGAAGTAATTCAACCTCAAAAGTTTTTGAAAACCAACATCTGTCTGAAAAGCACATGTGGTTTGACTTTCACGCGCGGGGATTTCACATGTGACTTGTAACTCTGTAAGGGAAGATGAGAGAAAAATGCCTTTTATATTCAACCAGAGACAGCGGTTCATATTTGAGCAGGGAAGCTACTGTGTGCGCGTGTGTCTGTGTGTGCGTGCTTGCGTGCATGCATGCATGTTTGTGAATGTGTGCGAGTGTGTCTGTGTGGGTGTGTGCATGTAAATTCAGTATAAGCCCTTGGGCCACACCCACACATCCTCATGTTAGCCATTCAAAGAGTGAGAAGGATCCAGTCAGGCAAAGTAACCTCTATCCAAATTGATGTGACTGCAGACTGGCAGTGTTTATTTCAGTATTCACTGACTTCTATGCCTGTTGAACTCGGCTTCACAGGCAGCAGTCATGTTTTTGCTTGCGGGGGTGGTGTCTCGAGACAAAGCACGTCCATAATTCATAATATTGTCAGCTCTGGAGGCCACTTGTACGCTCTCTCCTTGCTCTTGCTGTCTCTTAACATAGAATGCACTTGGCCCTGGGTGTACTAAATGGCATCTCAAGGCACACACATATACACACACACACACAAACAAAATACAAAACAGGTCAAAGTTGTATATACACACACACATAAACAGGTACACGTGGCACATTCAGGTCCGCACGGAAAAACAGGTGTGTGCTTAATGCACATTCACAGTTTGCACATGCACGCATGCGCTCTCACACACACACACACACACACACACGGTTTGCACAAACAAAAGCCCAAACAGCAGTCCTTGTTATTTCTGCTCCTTCAGAATCAATTTGATGGATTGAATGTCTGGAGGTATTACGACTGACTGATGGAACCAGGATACCGAATGCAGCACAGAAAGGGACACTCTACATCACCCAGGGGACATGTGCGCCCACACACAAACACACACACACACACACACGTGCATGCAAACACACATGCACTCGAAAATACAAACTCTGCTATGCATCTTAACTATCTGGATAGCATACGCTTAAGGACTTTTTCTTACATGGGAATGTGCGAGAGTGGTACTGGGAATCAGGAGAGGTATAACAGGATTGATTTTGGGCCAGGGCTGTAGGCTCTTGCCATTGAAATTCCCTCCACCGCCGACGAAAGTAGCAGTGGAGGTGGAGAGGACGGGATGCAAGTCTTCCAGCTGTTAAATTCCTCCAAGCTTTTTGATTTGCTTTCCAGCGACGGCAAGTCTCAGGTGGCAGATTCCCCAGTTTATGAGCCCTCGCGTTGCGTCTCTCCTCTCATGTGTGCAGCTTTGTGGCCTGACAAACTTGCGCTCTTTCCAACAAATGAATTTTAACGAGCTTTTGTCACTTCAGCAGAGGGTGGAGGAGGGAAGTCTTAAAGCACCTCAGAGTGTAAGCGGCACATCCAATATCATTCTTTAAAACAGTAACCATCAGCACTATATATTGTCTTATTATCAACACTCAGAGGTGCAGTAAACATGAAATCATTAAATGGTTATCCTGCGTTATATGATAGGAGTGTGAATCTCATGTAGCCACTATGTTTTATGTTCTATTAGGCAGTTTTATTTCTGATTGAAGCTTTTGAGCAGGGCAAAGTGATGCTCAGACTTTGTGGTTTGGCCTTGTATGTCAGTATAGGGGAATGTGATGCATTGTTACTTTTGAGAGAGGAGATGGAGGGGCTGTAGTCAACCTCAAGGAAAGAAAGCAAAGGTACCTGCATGTCATAGGAGATTGAGCAGACGAACGGGAATGCTTTGCTTTGATGTAACATAACTGTATTCGGCTAAAAATAGGAAAATATAATAAAAAAAACGAAAAAAGAAAATCTACAATTGTAAATATATTCACAGAAAATTTTATGAAGCTTTATTTTTGTCTTCTTCTTCATCTTCAATTTATCATCCATGTACTTTGCACTTTTTTTGTGTGCTATGCTCATCACCGGCCTGTGTGGGATCTGTGTGGTTGGCTGTTTCTCCTGACTACATTGTTTGGATGTCAGGGGGAGACACGCTCAGCGCGGCGTCACTAAAGGGAAATGTAAGACACTTTTGTTTTCCTTACTCTCATCCGTTTTTCTGCCGTGGCTTCTCTTTGGATTTATAAAACAGTACAGATTTTTTTTGTTTGTTTGTTCGTTTGATGAAAACAATCCATGTAAATATCACAAGTAAAAAAATGTATATTTTTACGACTTCTGAGTTATTACTCTTTCATTTGCAAATAAAATATTCAATGACAACTTAACTGGTCTTGTGGCATCTTGATTTGGAGTTTGGCCTCTCTGAAAAGAGTAAATACAGACCAAGAACAACTTGGTACATTTAACCTGAGTGAGATAGATGTATAAATGTGTGTTATCTCCTCTGAGCTACATCACCCAGGGGACATGCATTTTCCGGTCGTGCCACACCAGGTCAAATATTTCACTTTATCCTGAGAATATCTCAACCTTGACAGCAGCACCATCAGGTTGACACTCGTGGTTTAGAAGGAAATCAAATTTCCATCAGCCATCTGCTGTACTTTGTGTTTAGTGCTTAGATGGAGATGGTAAACAGAATACCTGCTAAACATCAGCATGTTAGCAATGTCTTGTCCACAATGCTACTGTTTGAGCATTGAGCTCAAAGCACTGCTGTACTTGAGTGCAGAGGTTGTAGACTCTCAGTATTCTTAGAACGGTTACATAAAGATATTCGTTTCATGCAATTCACAGGCCAAAAACAACCCGGAAACCTGATGAATGTCTTCTGCATCTGCACTGGTAAGCACCTTCATTGGAATGTTCCCTTACCGTAATACATGGCTTCAACATTCAACAACACTGGTATGGGCATTTAATGTGTTCTGTTACAGATCCCCTTATATACAGCAGTATAACTAAGCCCATACTGGCCAGTGGCCTTATAGCGGCTGAGGATGCAGGCTTAGGGGGCTCCTCCTTCTCCTTCCTCCTCAACAGTCTCTCTCCATCTCCAGCCTTTCAACGTGCCACTCGAGCCGGCTGCAACAAGGTCAGCGATATCTATTGACCTGTCAGCCACTTATTGACTGACATTTACCTCCTCCCTCTGAAAAGTTCTTCTCATGTTGACAATGTATTGAACTGCCAAGATGGACTGTCAGTGTCAACCCTGGTGAAAGAGACAGGATGCCACTTTATCTTTACTTCAAGGACGCACACAAAAGGTATGACAAGTAGTCACAAAAGTGGGTTGAACGAGTGGAAGAAACACGAGAGCAAGCCATGGGGTATAGTAAAATTACCAGCGCGTTCCTCGACATCTGTTTGTTGAGGAGTCGGCTGTAGACTACTTGCTTGATTTGCATCTTTTCAAAACACAGCATCCATATCAAGCAAGATCACATTTTTGAGGCCAGATAACATTTCTCCCCTTCTCTGTTCCATGCCTCTGTGCACATTGTTCCACATGATTAGCCATGTGTGATGGCACTGTCACAAACCCGTGTCACTGGCTATGCCCACGCACACAATTCCACACACACAGACACACCTACCAGTGCGTGCATATTTTGCGTCGACGTCGCTTGGTTAAAGCTCGGACCATCGGAAAACTCAAGAAAGTGACTTCCAGTCTTCTAGATAATATGTTTTATTTACACAATTTCTCGTGCCTATTTAGGACACATCATATGGTGCTGCAAATCATCTAATAGCGTGATGTGTCACAATTATGGATTAACACGGACACTTACTCTCTAATTAGCCCAAACACAAAAGTGACAGAATATGGCATCGCACAGATAAGACATTTTTTTGCTCTGAGCAAGCTTTGTAGCCTAATTAATACCAAATTGTATTTTGCTCTTGGTCTCTCTCTATAATCTGCAAAGTAAATACTCGGAGATTGCCACACAAGGCCCTCATAATTGAAGTCACTTATATAATTGCACCCCCTGGTGTTGATCGGGGATAGCTCTCGCGTTATCTGTGACGCCGATAGGCTTTTAATGAGACGAGAGAAATCACAAGTCACACATCATACACCATCAGTTGAGATTAGTTCACCACAAATCTCACGTGTAACCTATATAAATGAAACGGGGAGCTGGCGGCAAATTATGGAACATGACTATCCAGGAGTTCAGCTGTGTTTGTGTCATCTTTTTATGATCTAAGTTTGTGAGGCCTAGATAGTATTATTTCCTCTTTCTTGACATTATCACTAATCACCAGATCTCATTTCCTGGGTCCCCACAGGAAACTATAACCTAATTAGACCGTGAACATGGTCTGTTAAAGAGAAGTTGTCCATGTATGTAGCCACAGTGCACCGTTGTCCTGTGGCTCAGTGGAGGAGCATAACAGTAATATTGCTCGTGGGTACTGTACATGAGTGGCTTTGCTTATAGCTCCCTCTGGTGGAGCCTTACATGTGCACTAAGTGCAGGAGTGCAGCGAAAGTGTCATTTTGCTCTCTCATGTTGCTGTTCCCGTTTTAATTTTAAAAAGTAAAAAACTTTTATCCAGATGTTTTATCCACCTGAGAGCGTATCACCTATTATCTTTAACAATCTCCTTTAATAAGGATGGTGTAAAAGCACAGTATACCACTGATGGCAATGAACTGGCTTCCACATTGTCAATCTGCTTGAACAGCACTGTGGACTTTTACCAGTGCTTTGTGTGTCTTCACACTGATTATCTCTGGGTAATGAATATTGCACTGTGACCCACATCTGCAGCATGTTCACTCTCTGTACAACACTAATTATAGAGCTGCCATGAATTTAGATAGGGAGGTTAATAGCATGCTATTTTTGACACTCGCCCGCCACTGCTATTCCACTTTAAAAACTTGAGTTGTCTTTGTGAATAGATGGACTGTGGAGAGATGATCCATAGTGGAGACTAAATTGTAAACTAAATACCTGATACTATTCTGCCTGACTAGCCCGATTATGATTAATGCACCCATGACACCTCAGATAAATGAGCATTCATCTAAAGTTGTGTTTATCTGACCTTTATAGCTCAGACAAAACAATTGCTGCTTAACAAGAACAATTGTGATGTGTTTTATGACGAGCTGCCGGTGCCTTTTTAGCTGCTCTGTCAAAAGATGTCTGCAGGCTAGCTTCACAAGATACAGATATGACGCCAGCAATGTTTCTTAAAATTCAAATAATTCATTCTTTGTTAAACACGGACAGCACGATGCATCAATATCAATTTAGTAAACTACAATCTTAATTCGGAAAGCTATTAGTCCATCTAATTGAAAAATGAGGCAATTAATGATACCATATCTTTTAATGGAGCAAGCAAGTAAAATTAACTGCGGGCTAAATTAGACAAAGGAGATTCATAATTCTATACTCTGCAGAGGAGAATCACTCAGCTGAGGATTTCACCTTCAGACTCCGAGCTGTGCATAACTCACGTTTTTACTATTACACCAGCAAGTAGCCTATAGGTTAAATACAAAATAATACTTACATCTGCATATAGATTTGTGTATGGATTTATTTCATATCCTAGAGGACAACAATTATAGACATATTTATGAGGGCTAAGGATGAGGATCATCTGAATGCTCTGTCTGAGACAGGGTGCACTTAATACACATCTCTGATGCTTGTACTTGACACATTGAATAATACTTATTATAACCAAGCAAATACTCTCAGACAATCTTAATTTGTACTTCTTCACCTTAAAAAGATGAAAATGGTCTCCTATATATTTGAACATTTCAGTCTATGAAAGTTCTGGTGCAATTAGTGCAACAACAAAAAAAAAGATTTCAAAAATAGTTTATAGTCATAAACATTGTGCTTATGACTAGTGAGGCACAACGTGAGTGAAACAATTGTCTCACTTCACCGGGCACCCTCTCTGGGACACCTGCGGGTCCCCAGACTCCGCTTTGCGACACGAGGCAGTTCCACCTCGACTCGCAGCCAGCAGAGCAGATACAGAGACGCTCCAGCTGCAGGTCAATAACAGCTAGTATAGCCTAGTGAGTCACAGAGTAGTACCCCCACCTCCGCTCTAAGGACTGACAGGTAGAAAGTGAGCTACGTCGTTCAACAGCGCGCACACCTGGAACAGAGGACATGGCCTTTGGGTATCTCATCCCTCAGCTCAGGCTGGAGGAGCCGCCGGCGGAGGACGGGTCGTTAAGGAGCATCGCCTTCCGGCCCTTCCAGCATGGACACCACCAACGTGGGAAGACAGGTTCTCCAGGTAGCGACAGAAAACGACACAAGTAAGAGAAATGTGTGAATGCCCAAGGTGGTTACTGTGAGGGTGATGTTGAAAGGGTTAAATGTAGGAATACGCTTCAGTGTAATGCAGAATAAACCATGCAAATCCACTTTAAGAGTGCAAACTCAGGGTTTTGAATAAAGTGACAGCATGGAGACAGACGGTAACAAAGTAGCAAATAATCTCTACTTGCTGGTCAGCAAACAGCCAGAGATAGCATCTAACGTCAGCTGGTGGTGTCTTTGAGAAAGTTAAGACCAAGACATATTTTCTCAGGAGTTGTCGGAGACCCAGAGCACACGGGAGAAGTTTGCCTTCAGTGCTTTCTGCCATGAAAGGGTTTAGTTTAACTCGGACCATGGATCTTTTCCAAACCTAACCAAGCGGGTCTGTTTCCTAAACCTGAGGAGGTTTTTTTCAGTGTGTCCAAAAGCAGCCACAGTTTATTTTGACCAGCTGTTTCTTCTTGACTTGATGACAGTTACTGTGTTATTGTGGGGAGTTAATTAAACACAGCAAAACATTGTGGCGTGGCAGGAAAAGCTCAGGTGTATTTGATGACGTTGAGAAGAACTGCTTTCCATTGAGGTGAGCTATAGTTCCTGGCTCCATTGTGCTTGTTGGGACTTTAGGTGTACCTGAGCCATCGTGTATCTCCTAAACGGGTACTTTAATGTATATTAAACATGAAAATAGTGCAGTGTATATCATATTTCTGCCATAGTAAGGTGTGTTATTGTAGATTTCTTCCGTGTGGTAGAAAACGGCTGATGGAAATGGGTTTCAGCTTTTAAGGAACTTGACTAAAGCAAGATGCTACAACGTGACTGTGGTTTGAGACATTGCTGTGAAAACGGCAGACATCCCAGCCTGTTGCTGCTGCACCTGTCACCTGGGACAGGTGGGATCTTAATTGGGGCTTTTGTCGAATATGAAAAGTGGCTGTTAGCAGCCACGCTGGTACGCTGATTAGGTGTCCATCTCTCCCTCTGTTGAACAGTTATCAGCCTCTCCAATGTCACAAATCTATCTTGTGCTTCTCGGGGCAGAAATGATGCCGTGCCAACAACGTCGGAGCCAGATTACACAGCTCAGTGATGGTGTTAGAGCACTAAGGGGCATCCGTTTAATGACGTGGCTTGTAAAGACAGCTTCTAGGCTGGAAAAAAAAAAAAAGGTTTCTTCTGCATTGTGATCAGATTAAATCAAAAGTGTTGAAATATGCCAAATTTCTCATGACATACGCCCGACCCTGGGCTTTAACATCTCGAGGGTACTTTCTAAGGAGCTGCTTCCGTGTTGTTGCTTTATTCCCATTATTAGGAATCATGTTACCAGGGAAAGAAATCAAAACAATTGTTCTGTGTGTCTAAACTTCGACGATCGCTAGAAGCAGTGCAGACTGCTGAACATTGTCCAAAGAATGTCTTCACGCTGGCAGTTTTGGGGCGTTCTAGGGGCCAATTTAATGTTGCAAATTGCAAGTTCATCCTCCTCCCTTCTGAAAAGGAACGGGCGATCGATTGCCTGTGAAATTACGAGCTGATGGACGCTGGCAGCTCCACTGAATAGTTCGTACAGTTGTCACTTGTCAGTTGCCAAAGCTCGTCTCGTGTGAATGTAGATTTAGGTTTCATATAATTGCGGTGCCAGTCCCTCTGGCATTCTCCGTTTGCAGTATAGCAGTTTAAAAATGTCACTGCGGCCCTGACGTTTCTTTGGCTACCTCGCTTCTCTTTCCTGCTGTGGGCTATTTATAAATCCATTACATTATTCATCACTGAATGATTTGTTTTCCGCATTGCCTGAAAATCTGTCTGCTGTCATTGACCAAATGATGGGATTCACAGATCACATGATCACATTAATTTAGAAAACCCATAACTTCTGCTCTTTTGGTGCATACTGTGGTCCGGTCAGCGGGAATTTTACTGCCAGTTGATTAAATTGCTCTTAGGGAAGCACTAATAAAGAATTCATCTGGTCCACCCCGGCCCATAACACTTCTTCCCGGATGGATGAGAATGGATGTTTTCGCTTCGTCACCTACTCATTTCCAATCAACAGAATTAACAGCCACTGCTGCCAACTGTGATGTCATGCTTTACCTGTCTGGGATACTGAGGACAGGGGTGGTAAGAGAGGACAAATTAAACCACTGAAGGGGTTCTGTAACATATTATATAATATGATAACTTTTTTTAGTCCAGATTGTAGTATTTTTGGGTCTGTCAAAGTTGTTCGAATGGGCCTATTTATGCGGAGAGATGGAGTATTATGGGTTGGAATCACATCCTGGCCTGTCAATCCGGCTGTGAGGTTGTTTTATAGCTTTTCTTACCAACAATATCCAGGAAGCTAGTGTCAGTGTGCAAAGATGGTTAGAAATCTTCCTGTCGTCATCACTGTCAGCACCTCTTACTGCGCTTGTTACTCCTCATTCAGGGCTCCTAATTCTTTTGTTGCCTTGAAATTCAGTCAGCTCACAGGTATCACATGGCCCATGCTGATGGCAGTGGACCTGGCTAAGGTGAGGCGACGCACATCCTGCATCCGGCAGAGTCAGGGGAGCCCGACACTGTCGGGGATTTGCTCTAAGGCTCCTTTTTCAGACTGCACTTAGATTATACAGTCTAGTGAGGCAGAACGGGCTAGGACCTGCTGAGACCTGGCCCAGAAATAGATTTGTGTCATGATTCAAAATGTGTGGATGGTGGATTGGAAGGACGGTGGCAGTGCACACATTACCACACACACACATTTTTCAGTGAACGGATTTAAAGAGAGTGTTTAGCGACATTTAGCTGAAGGAAACATGGGTTAGAGTAAACTTCAAAAAAAGATGGCGTCGTAGTAAATAGCATTCACTGTAATTGGGAGGAAATGGAGCCGCCAGAAGGTACTGTGATCAATGACCGACATTTAACAGTAAATGTGTCTGCCCCTTGTGGCTATAGGCTTTGCTTGGACCCTTCCTCTGAAATGCTTGCATGTACTTCATGTGCCATAGAAGGATAAACATTCTTATTAGACTGTGTGATATGGCGCCTGAGGGGTTTATTTTATTGAATTTTGTCCGTTTGAGCTCTGCGGCTGATGTCACAGCACACTACATGGACGCTGTGAGAGTTGATCCAGTGTGTGTGTGTGTGTAAGGGTATTAATGAGGAACCAGTCAATGCTGTGATGGGGAAATGGGGGTAGATTCAAGCCTTGGTCGGGACGAATTGATCTTCTTTTTTTTTTTCATCCCTGTAAAATCATGTGCAGCAGCTCCCTCTGATAATCCACAAACATGGCTGAGATCAAAACCACGAGGTAGTGCTTTTTAAACCTGGGTTTAAGAAACAGGCTCGTCCACTTTGGTCTATTTTGCCAAGAAAAACTATTAAACGAGTGATTGTTGACAATAGAGATAACGGGACGAAAGCCGTTGTCTACCTACCTTCTCATTAAAACGTTTCACTTTAATAAGTATCTGAGGCAAAGCAGATTTTCTTTCACAGCATATTTGGGTTCATGTGTACAGTGGAAGAGTTCTGTGCTACTGATCTTCATGCTACTCATTTGTGTGCCACAGAGCTGGGTGGAGCCTCAAGTCTCCATGCTGTGAATCCTGCTGAGAAGCTTGGGAAAACACATTTTTATTTAATTTTTCTTAATTTATTCCAAACTCCACTTGCAGTGAGAACATTGCAGACTCATAATAAAATACCCTTCGAACTCCTGCAAATATTTGAGAAGTCGCTTGCTTTACCGTGGGGCTCTTTTACTGAAGCAACCATTTCATATTTGACACGGGAGATTTCATTTCCCAGTTACAGCAAAGAGTCCATCTGGTAGGCCGGATGCTGTAACGCATTCCTGACCGTTCATATGTTGCTGCAAAGGATCGCGCCAATGCAGATAGAATTTGGTGTTAAAAGGAGTCTAATTGTGTAATTGTCTTTGCTCATATTTTATACAAAGGTTATCAGGTTATTGCTGCATCCCTCCTGTGCACAGCCAATACTCGAATGCATTTAACTTTCTTATTTAACTGGGCTGTTTGAAAAATGATACAGAATGAAATAGGTGTTATAAAATATATCTCAAATAAATTGAAACCAGTCAATTGGCAACCATTTAAAAAAATGTATATTTCGCTTGGAAAAGCTAGTGTTGAATATATTTGTAATAAGACTCTTCAGGCAAATTTGACACACAGAATAATTTTAGAGTCATCGTTACTTCTTATGTCTGTCAAACAGATGTGTGCTGTAGTTTCACAGCAGTGAGCCCTCACTTGTCTGTGACTTGAACTTATTAGAAGTTAATTTTAGTCAAATAATAATTGTTTTGTTGGTCCATAAATTATCAATTTCCCCAGGATTCAGCATCTGAGCAGTCAGGCAGGCTGCAGTCAGTTAAGCTCCTCTGCAAGGTAATTAGATTCAGATAATCCAAACAACAAAAGCCATAATCCTGCTCAAATTCACTGCATTCTGTTGGTGTTGAACCGGCGGACCTGATAACAAAACTGCAGCGAGAGAGATTATGAAACTGAGCTGTTTATTGGATCATAAGGCACAAGTTTACCCACATCAATGTTGTGTCCTATGTCAGAGTGAGAACGGGATAATTGTCTTGCTGTCACAGCGATATGTTCGTCCTGTGTCATCCTGTGTTAAACCTTTTGTTGTTTGGTGTAACTGGTTGGATAATTGTTTAAAGATGTGACAAATGAATTCTGATGGTTTTGTATACACCGCATGCTGTGCATACTAACGGTATGTGATATATCATATATATATATATATATATATATTCGCCTGCTGCACACCGTGCTAGGACCTTTATTTGACTTGTGCTCAAACTGTGTTCTTTGTGCAGAAATTGGCAGTGATAGAAAAACTTCTTCCTTATGAAGAAAGGATAACCTCATAGTAATTTGCTGTGTTTTTATATCAGCAAAGCATCATGTCAATACTGTGTGTCTTAATACCATGTGTATGCATTTCACAGCTTCTCACTTCCTGGCTCCACAAGGCCCTCTGTTCCTCCAAGGGCATCACCGCGGAGGCTGACTCACCCAAGGGCCCCAGCTAATGAGCCAATGCAGGGAAATTGATTTAGTCTCCACCTTCCAATCTCCATACCCGTGCATTCCAAAGATAAAACAGGGCGAGTCCCCTGGGCCGTGGCTCAGTAAAGCCCTCCAAAGTAATTTCCTTTCCTCTGACTGAAGAGCCAGATTAATTATAGACCAATAAAAACTAGGATCAGGTCTAATTAGTGAGAACAGTGAATAGACGCAGTCGTGCTCTGTTAGCACGTACCTTAACGCTTGTAAAGATGCACCTGTGCTCCAAAGTATTTCCATGTCATTTTTCTCAGGCTACTGTAATTTATTTCTCTTGTATGACATAAAAAAAAAAAACATTCAACATGCAAAGCTAATTTGCTAGAGTTATACTACTGGGCTAATGTGGTAATGTGCTAAAGTTATGTTGCTAATCTTCACTTCATGTTTTCGAATACAGTATAGTCATTATTATCCCTCAGTGGAATATTTGTGCATCAACACCAACATATTTCAAAAGCACAAAACATTATATAAAATAAATAAAAAGAGTAAAAGTCCCAAAGATCTCCTCCTCCCACACACACTTACATTTTAAGTGCTAATGGTTCCTAAAAGTCCATTTCTCCTTGCCTCCATTTAGACTGTTATCTTGGACTTCTTCCAGTAAGTTGACTACATACACGGTATTAATGCTCAATCTGTCCTGAAGAGTCTGGATATCTGTTACCTATAAATATGCTGCTCATCATTTCTGTGCAAAAGTTTAACCACAGTGTTCAACCACCATCACACAAATGATTCAAACCTCACCTGCATCCCATATTTTTAAAGCAGTCACATTCTATTTTCACTATTCACGGTTAGTTTTCACATCATTCAGTGTGGTGTAGATCACTCTCCACATGGTGGCACAATAGCATTACTTACTCTTGATAAGAAATCATTTATGCACAGACAAGCGGCTTCAGAAAGTTTAAATCTTGAAAATTCTTCAGATAAATGAAAAGGTTGAAGTTATTTCAGGCTGGCCACCCTTCAGGTTATCCAGAAGATGTCAGGTCAGGGTCCTACCAGGACCGTCAGAAAGGTTAAATGATGTTGCAGCCGCATCGGAAACAGTTAATGCCAAACAAGTCCCTGACATCTCTGATACTCAGTTCATCACTGGAGCTCAACCATAGCGGCACACACAGAATGTTTCATGAAGCAGCACCCAAGGTTAAGCTTTCTAACGGCACTACGGGGGAACAGACATGTCAGGGACTATGAGTGGAGAGACGCTCTCTGTGAGCTGCTTCGTTGTTTTCGTTGGATTATTAGTGGGAGTCAAGGACAAGACATGACAGGAAGTGGATTGTATTTTGCTGGCCAAAAAATTGCAACTTCAGCCTTGTTTTCAGCAGCTATGTGTGGCGCGGGCAGTGGAAAATATGTTCACACTTAATGAGCCCATCAGTTCAGCAAAGCGCTATGAGTCAGTCCAATGCACTCAAGTCATAATCACATTTCTCTGAATCAACCAATGCACCTCAAAACCATATGAAATATTGATGAACGACCTGCATTGTTCTCATTTCTTGCTCACAGCTCTCTGGCTATTATGGTGCGAAAGTAATATAAAGTAATGCTGCAGTTGGTAACTGAGTGCTGTCTGTACGTAGCCTCATATTTAACAGACGGGTACGAGAATGGTATTGAACTTCTCTTCGAACTAAGAGAAAGCTGATGAGCGTATTTCCCAAAATGTCAAACTATTCCTTTTAAGGCCTTGTATTTCTCTGTCTTATTAAACAGCCACGATGACATTTACAAACTAACAAATTCCTTTTTCTTGTACATATGTCCTTGCGTTACGTGTACAGAATTTAATTTACCACACAGTTGAGCTTCCAGATTGATTGTGCAATCTAGTTATTTGACAGACAATACATCTGTGGAACATAAACACACGCACACACACAAAGCCTCTGTGCATATTGCTCTCCCCCACTCTGCTCTCCAACAATAGTCTGGGAAGCCTACATTATTATTTAGCCCATGTACTTAAGCCTGCTAATGGCTCCTCTGTAATCAAACACCATTCATCCACCCTGAGGATTTAGCTTATTCTCTCTCTGATTATATTAATACCTAATACCAGTTTGTGGCCAATAATACAGGCATCAAGCACATTATTTTATCCTCAGTGCACTTACAGAATGCAGTGAGACCAATTGTATTAATCCTTCTTACGTGTATCATATTTTCTTTCCCCCACATGGCGACAAAGAGAAGAGAGGGTGGAATAAAGTGTCACTCTGTAACAATATCTTCCTTTGAGCCATGACTTGTACAGTATCTCCGTCACCGCTCTTCAGTAATGATCCTCTTACTATTGCTTGAGAGAGAGAGAGAGAGAGAGAGAGAGAGAGAGAGAGAGAGA
>NW_022280054.1:8117661-8155569 GCF_004355925.1 Anarrhichthys ocellatus | reverse complement strand
GAGAGAGAGAGAGAGAGAGAGAGAGAGAGAGAGAGAGAGAGAGAGAGAGAGAGAGAGAGAGAGAGAGAGAGAGAGAGAGAGAGAGAGAGAGAGAGAGAGAGAGAGAGAGAGAGAGAGAGAGAGAGGTTAAACGCTATCTGCAGTGCTGGAGCCGTTCAATTGTGTTGTTGGATGAGGGTATTAAAATGCACTCGGCTCTATTAAATCAGTGAGGATGACTATTGGCTCATTTATGAGAACTGAGTCTTAAAATGGTATCGGTTAGTTTGTGTTATTGTGTGACTTTGGTAAATCTGAACTAACCAAACTCACACAAAACACAAACAGGCCAATACTTTATCAATAAAGTGATATGTCATTGTGCTCTGTCAGCAGTCTCCTATCCTTCCCTGCTATGTTTTACACAAGCTAGCTCAGCTAATAGCACATTTTTTCTTACAAAAGCCATCAATGTAGTCTTAACTGTTCAGCTTAGTTTATCACAAATCTTCAAAGTCTTCTATCTGCTGGCTGAGACAAAGCAGCCCCTCCTCCCTCTAACTGCAGGTAGACAAATCACATCAGCAGAGAGAGGAGGACAGAGGACAGAGGACAGAGGACATATCTGATAGTGTCTGATGTCTGTGTTCTTACAAATAGAAATGACCTACCGGCATTTATTGACATATCGGATTGATTACCAGTGACATTTGAGTTTGTATTGTGACTTTACTGTTCTTGCTGCTTTAGAAAATGTTTATATATTTATATATATATATATATATATATATATCCTGTTTTGAATTAATTCTTTTTTAATAATGTAATTTTAAAAAGCAATTATTGAGTAATGAAAAAGAACTGATAAGAGCATTGATAAAGGACCGAAGCGATAAGGAGTTTTGATAAAATCACACGGATAAAGAGGAGGTACCTTAAGTTTTAGACGTGGGTTCTAAAAGAAGCATTAAAAAAAAAAAGTCATATCAGATGTTAACAGTGACGCATTGTCAAAGAGGAGCCGTGATCAGACTTTTAATTAACAGTTCTGTAACTGTGGTGCTAAAATATACCATAGAGTTGATCCCACACCTCTATAAAAGCTAAGTAGCATCTTTGGCAGTGTCAGTTGTATTGCATTCCTGTCTTTGTCTCCACTACAATTACATTGGTGGTGATCTTAAACATACGTCTGAGACATCTTGGGTATAAAGTGGAACCAACAATTGCTGATTTCGCTGTTTACCTTTTCTCAAAGAGCTGGTGCTCGCTAGATGAAAACCCTCTGTCATTACCCAGTGGGAAAGCAAGGAGAGGAGCCATCTGCTCACGGTGCATTCAGGGTCCCAGCTGGATAGGACTCACTCTCATACTGTAAAGTACCAAAGTAGTGATCACTGCTAGACCAGATGTTTTGCTTTAAAATATGCCAGTGAGTTCAAAATGTTTTTCGCTATTAATACCAAATCAGTTAAGTATGCTAAAAATCTACCACATGGGCAGTTATATTACACTGAGCACTGCTTAAAAAGGAGAAGCTCACACAATTTGTACTGTTATATGCGGGTATGCAGCACTGCAACACTAGCAGACTGAGGTGGACAACACACAGTAGAGATCAGTAAAGAAATTATCAGATTTGATTGACTTTTTTCACTTCAGATGTCCACTGTATCAGATTAGGAAGTTATAGAGTCATACATTATTGGCACGACTTGGTCAATAGACATGATAGACCACATGTTGGCCCCTGACCAATCATAGCTTGCCATATTTCCCGACCTGTGCGATGTCATCGGAATGAAGGTGCTAGAGACCAACTTCCAGTAAAGAAATATTTAAACAAACAATCGAGGTGTGTGTATGAGTCTAAAACAAAATAAGAAAGAAATGACCTGCTGTTTTACAGTTCCAACTAGCATCATTGAGACAACAAAGATGCTGATGTGCTTGTGTATCTTCACCATGAAGCATCCGTCACACAACAGAGGTGGGTCAAACTGACATTTTGCTTCATGGTCAGGATGGCTTGGTGCTGTGTATTTCCTTCTAAACTAAATGTAACCGGCCAGGGGAAGGCTACCTGAGAGTGTCATGCTGGGAACATTTTCTTTATTTAAGAGGGAGAGCAGGCTCGTTATTGTGGGGACAGAGTGGGTACCAGCAGATCTAACTAGTCACCCTGCATCAAGAAAAGACCTGCGTGTACCGGTCAGTCTGACCTCACAGCTGTAAGAGAAGTTTGCATAGAGACCTCTTCAAACACTGAAACAGAAACTTAACTTGTAACTATTGAGACGCTTGGTTTGACGGTGGGTGGTATCTGTAGAGACCAGAGAAATGGTTGATTGTAGGTTAATGCTGCTAAATGATTTTGAAGATGTTTCTGTCTTTGCTGATGAAATCTTATTCAAGACGCATAATCCTCCTGAGATGCTCCATCCACCTTTACCAAAAATCTCGACAGTCTAATTTGCTCTCGGGTGTGTTTGCAGCATCAGGCGTAGGCTACACAATACAATATAATACTTGTGAATGATATAAATGTTTTGTGAATACTCTTGATTAATCTTGCAAAAAAACCTTACATTTGACAGTGTAACTATGAAAAAATAACAAATGTTACTCGTCTTTTACCATCGTTTTATGATTAGCTCTTGGCATACAAAGTGAAGCAGTGCGTTATCCTGTGACCTTCAACATGGCTCCAGTGTTAAAGGTCACATTAATAATTTTGGATTCAAAAATAACCCTTAATGAAGCCTATACAGTAACACACGACTGCAGCGTGTAACGAGTTTCAGTAAGTACTAACATTGCACATTGCTCCTTGGCCTTGTCTCTAATTAGCTGTGTGGGGAAAATCTGCCCTCGGCTCACTTTAATAACATGAATTTATTATTAACAATAAAGATGGGAGGAAAACATCTTTGTTTCCTCTTTCAGAGAGATTCCTTAGCAACTAAGTTGCCAATGCCCTCCATGCCCTGTGGGTTTTGTACAATGGTTGCACATCTGTACGGTTGAATTTACAGTCTTGGTCCGACAAATACTATTAATGACGCCCGAAAAAAATATGATTGCAATTATGATAGCTGTAGTTTTACCAGCTGAAAGAGCTCAAAGGGTACATTTAATAATTAAACATTCAATTTCAACCAGGTAGACATGGATGGATTTAGTGTTTTGAGTAAAACATAGCTAAGTCTTGTACTTGTTAGTCTTTCCCGATACAGTTTCTGTGTTCAACTACTGCACTGCACGGCAAAAACAGCTGTGTTTGAAGGTTTTTCTTATAAGTAAAGAGGGGGAATGTGATCTGCATGTTTATCGGTCTCCAGCTGCCTGTTGGCAATAAGACTGCAGGCTGAGGGACTTTCATCTCTGTGTGTAGAGTTTTCAAACCCTGAGTTAATCTACAGATTAGAGCTGCCATGCTTTTACTTTTTAATCACAATGAATTGTATGTGCTGTTTTTGTTCTTGAAAGGATGTCAAGGCTTATTTGATTACATATTGGTTTTCCATATATTTCAATTGGTCCAGTCCCCAAGCCTGCTGTTGTAACTACCTTTCATTATACTCGATGCTGGACCCCCCCCCCCCCCCACACACCTGCAAACAGTTCAGGTCACTCCAGCATGATTTATATCCCAGAGACAACTCGGTCCCTTCCTCCCTCCTGCTGTGATCCCCTTAAAGCATGGGGATTTTCAACGTGGGGAGAGAGATGGGGAGGTGGCGGTCAGAAGGGGGAAGGGGGTTGCAGTTTTAGGGGAGATTCTCATAATAGCGCCTTGCCTCTCCTCTTTCTTCCGTTGTGCCTTACAACCGAACTCTCAAAATAGAACACCTCTAGAGAGCATCCAATGGTGCGTACGGTAGCTTTGTGCACAAGGGCACGCATGCACATTGAAGCCCATTTAAGTGATCACGGGGATGGGATTAGCAAGGCAAATCTTACTGTGTTGCACTGGTCTCTGACTCACTCTGAAAGATTTCTTTCATTCATTATGTCCACTTTTACATCACAGCAGAGGCATCCTCTGTTCTGTCTGAATCCATCCACACAGAAGGGAGAAGGGAGCTAACTACTTTCCATAGCCAAATGAGGTTACATCCCCATATTATGATACATTTAAGAATATATCCACGGCAGGAACAAAACACAGAAACACACGTTCCATTGTGGAACAGGAAGTAACCAAATATATTCTACAGACATACTCTGTGAAGAAGCAGACAGTTGTACGGTTGTTTATGTATGTGCGTGTTATTTGTATTATATTTGTGTGTACAGTACAATGTGTGTGTGTCTGTGATTGCCCGAGCCACAGTGGATAAGAGTGCATGCCGGAGTGAGTGAGTGAGTGAGTGAGCGAGCGAGCAGGCGAGTGTACAAGTGGAGCGGGATCGGAGAGGAGAGAGGAGAGCAGAGAAGGAGGCAGAAGAAACTGAGAGAGAGGGAGAGAGAGGGGGTTTTGTGCAGTGGCAGGAGCGAGTTGTGATTACCCGAGAAAAGGGAGGTGCATTCTCCCATCTTCTCAGTGGGGGGATTTAAACTGGCTTCAGTCTGACGGAGGATTCCCCCGGCTTGTGAAGCAGCGCTCTCTCCTCTAATGTGACTCGGGGACTTTGTTGTGAAGCGAGAGAGGCGCACAGGAAGAAGGGAGAGGGACACCTGCTCCTACTTCCTTTGTACCCAACCTGCTTGACAGATGGCACTGGCAGAATGATCTTTGACTCCCACCCAGCGACCAGCCCTCGCTCCACTCACTGAGGTAACGTACGCCAGCTCCTCTCCCCCAGCTTTCAGCCCCAAAGAAAAAGAAATCTGCATGCCCATACAGTCATTCTGCTGCACTGTTTGCCTTGAATGTGTTTTTGAATGAATGTGCAAAATGAATGTGGCGGCTCAAAGTGCACGCATGTATGCCTGGAATCTGTAGTCCTCAGACAGTGCCGATAGTGAAGAGAGGACAGGGAGTGCTGTGGCTCAATCACCACCTCATCAGTGGCCGGTCAGAGTGGAGTTATTTAACATGACTTAGTTGGTGTAACTGTTTATCAACTGTGTTTATCAGTGGTGGAGTTTATGTTTTTCTTCTAGTGATAGAGGTGTACAATGACTGACCACCATATGCTGTATTCCAGGGTAACCTGAGGTCCAGAATGAAGGGTGTTTGCGGCAAGCTGAAGGGCAGCGCCCTGCTGCCAGCACTTTGTTCTCCTCTGTCTGCATCCACCTGCACTTTTTCATTTTTTTTTAATAACAGCCCCCCCAACCGTAAATCTAACCGATGTTGCTTTTCTCTGCGCCTCGACTGGCTGTAGCTGACTTACAAGTCGTGGTGGCACAAGTTGCAACAGAAGCAGGTGCTCTGTTGGAAATAATAGACTGTCCCCGGGGTGGAGTTAGGCCGATATGTGATGCGGAGTGTTGCAGGTTAGGCATTTCTGGTGTAACGATTGGAGAGTCGGGGATTTGTGTGGTTCTTGTTGTAGAAAAAGGCAAATGTTGTCGAGTCTCCTTTCAGATTGCAAGAATGACTGCACTCGTACATAACAATTGTATTGTAAAGCACTTTATCAAGCTTTCAACATACAAAAGGATCTAAACAAAACCGTTCTAAAAAGTGCATTGTAGTAATAAGATCTATATTATTATCTATATATAATTGTTATTAGCAATTAACAATTTAGAAATTACTTGAAAACCTCAAAGTACATATAACCAGAGATATTTATATTTAGTTTCACTTGTTTACTCTCTCTCACTCAGGATTAACATCAGATGACTCGTTGGCCATTCGCCAGCCTTTCTTTTAAAACCCATGCTCTCAACACAATGTGCTATAGCTTCTCTAGAGCAGCCAACCCTGTTGGAAATGTATTGTTTCATTTCCTTAGAAAAATAGATGTCAGCCTCCGTAATATCTAGTGAAGACCTGAGATTTTTGAATGTAGGGAAGTTTGCATCAGAAACAATGGCCGAGTAACCGAGCTCTGTGTAATAATTCACTCACCTTCCCTCTCAACGGCCCTCCCAATCACAGTCTCTCTCGCTCTCACACACACACACACACACACACACACACACACACACAGTCTGTCTCCTGTCGTCTGTCTGCTCTCAGCATGAGGTTGATATACAGACAAATCCTGAGACTACAACATCGACTGTTTTATTAGAAACAGTGCGACACTTTAAATGAATAGCCAAAGCTTTTAAAAGCACAAATCTATTGTTGAAATACAGCAAATAGTGAACTACTGGATTGAAGACATTTATTTTTCTGTTGTTACCAACTCATGATAGGAGTTAAGGTACAGAACTATTTTGTTGCATTTGAGGCTGCAAATATTTCAGCTTTTTCGCTCACTGATAGTTTGCTTCATGGTGGATTATTAAATCCCTATAAAATGTTCTCATACTGCCACAATGAGACTTCACTTAAGTCCATAGGTTCAATCTCCATCACAGTTTTGTACCATGTGTGTGTTGTACAACTATATCCTGTCGTAACGTCCTCATGCAGGAGAATGATTCTCCACCTGCACACTCACTGCAACATGTATCAACTAAATGCATCAAGTGGAAATGCAAATTCCAAATCTATAAATGCTAACTAGTTTGGGATTGAGGACTCAGAAGTACGTAAATAAGAAGTACAAACACCGCCAGGGCGAATCCTTTCAGCTTTAATGCTATATGACAAAAACGTACTCTTTTGATATGTGCATCTTTAAATCACAGATGATTTGAGATCGGGGACAGATTATCTTTGCCCAGACTGCAGGTGCATTCATCAACAAAATTTAACTAATCTGAAATGGCAAGATCTACAAATTCCTGACACCACACTGCACTGTACGCCAGAAAGTGTTGTGCAAGCCACTTGAAAGATTTAACCAATTATGAACCATATTTTGAAATAAGGTTTAGGATGCATGTCTGACCTCCGAATGATTTTTCATTTCTAGAGTGACTTTGAATGTTTAATAAAACAGCATGCATGCGTACTAGAAATACTATACTTTGAGCTAATTAAATATTTAGCAGACATGGCAGCCTGGATGTCAGGCGCTGCTCAATCACATCAGATAAGACTGCTCTGTGGTTAACGCAATACAGGAAGAGAGCAGTTTAAGCCGAGACAGCCACATATTGTATCATGACAGCCTTGTGCTTTTGATGTTTAAACTTGTGATCTTCTCTCCATTCTTTTGCACAGCGTATTATAATTCACACGTTTGATCAACAAATCTTAACAATCTATAACTTGCCCCTTTGGTAAGGAGGTGCCTGCAGGTGCACAGTTCACACTGGTATTCTGCGAGTGTCAGTTTGTGTTTATTTTTAGCTGTCATTGACCCTGCTCATAATGAAGATTGATGTTGGGTTCCCAGGGTCACTCTCCTGCTCTCTAGTGCCATGCTGAAAGTCACACCATTAGCTACGTATATATTAAGGATGCTGTGGCTTCCTGCCTCCCAGACAAATTGACAAAGTAGGTGATTTGTAGTCTCTGCGGTGCCGTACTGTAACCAATCTGGGCCTTGATTGAGATATCTGTGAGAAAGATGAAGGTATGTGAGTGAGGTCAGCCTTACAGTGGACGGTATGCACAGAAAGATCGGGTTTCGTTTTCTTTTTTTATTCTAAATTGAATCCGTGATTCCACGAACTGCCAAATGCTTACTTATTTTAATGTTTTCTTTGTTTCTTTCACATTTTATTTAAGTTTTCTTATTTTTTATTTTTTTTATTTGTTTTATTTTAGCAAAATTAGAAGATCAACGTTAAACGAGGGAATGAGATATGCATGGCATTGCCCTCTATTGCTCCCTGTCGGTAAATGATTTATTCACTAAGTGCAATGTTAAAGTCATTCCTGCATTGTTACTGCATCTTTTCAGAACACTATTATTCAGTTACATTGTATGACTCTTTGAGCTGCCTCGTTCATTTCGATCTCAGAGGTTATTTGATGTTGAACATAGCCCCATTTTCTATTGTTGCCTCTAAATAATGATGTCTTTTGGCCCACTCTCCTAACCACCTTGCTGTGAGCTGCTGCATTATCATTATCTTGACACCATCTGCCATCTGCAGAGCACACATTGACTCCTTTTCTGTGCGTTACTTTCCAGTAAGAATATTTGCGTTCATTTAGGTCAGACTTGTACTATAAGTGCTGAGCTCTGAAGCCTTTTCCTTCACATACAAATGGTGTAGTGTGATTTCTATAAATCCCACTCGAGTGGCCTGTGTTGAAACTCTACCCCTTTGTAATCCCTGTGCTAATAAACACTCTTTATTAGCATTCCCTGACTAATCACCCGCTCGCGTCCTAATAAAAAAATCACTTGGAGGGTTAGCATAGTTCACATGTTTGACTGGTATTAACAGGTGTTACCATAAGCCAGAGTGACTTGAGTTGTGGGGACATGCTGATTTTTTTTAAGTCCACTATTTAATCAGTACCAGCTCTTTCCACATGATGGTTAATAACTTACTGATTTATATGGTAGAAGCAATTGAATATTATGAGTTACTTGAATGGTTCAGTGTTTTACTCTTACTAGATGTGTATGAAGGTCATTTTGATATCACACTGCATCAGCATCATGCACATTATGGAGGAGGTTAACTCTCTGTATTGAAATTAGAAGTAACAAAGGCTGCCAGTTCTCTGCTTTGGTCCGATACAGACTTTTGTGTCTTGTTGTGGAAGTAGATTTTTTTTTTTGTTCAGTGGACTGAAGTTGAGTGAAGGCAGTGGAGTGCTGCGATAGTAAGTGAAGCTACAGTAGAATATACCTTAACTTTTTTGAAAGAGAAAGTTATATTCCATGTTTCAGATCAGTTGTGATGTAGGGATTAAAAACACTCCCTGATTTATAATCTATTTGCATGAAGTAGAAAAATGAAGAGAGACACATTCTGCTACCTTTTGCTCTTTCTATAAATCTTATTTTTGATATGTATGAGCCAAAACATTTGACAAAAAGTTACTTGAATTGATTCACATAAAAGAATGGGACCTTGTGTGACCTATAATCACAAGAAAAAGGCTTATGTCCAAGGTCCATGCACAGGTACGTTGTTTTTTTGCTGTTATCAGTGTTCCGGATATTCTAAAACATATTCCTTCAGTTCTGCTGCTCTGTACTTTTGAGTTTCTCATCGAGTTGAACAGAAATCATAACATCCGATGATCATTGAGCTAATGCAAGGAAATTGCTTACTTTACCTCTGGGAAATTAACGTGCAACTAGCAAGCAAAAACAAACTTCCTACATGTCGCACAAGAGAGCGGATGAGACGGAAACAATAGGCAGAGGGTTAGCACGGCACCTGCTATAATTAGCAGCTGTCATCACGATGCTCGTATGAGAGAAGAACGTTTTTATAATTTAGCTTACTGCGGTTGTCTTAGAGCTGTCCTCTCCCCTTTAACAACAGCAATTTGGAAGTATAGTGTTCATTCAGATTGCACCCGGTGGCAGAATCATTTCCCACTAATGACTGCCTCTCTCTGTGTGTTTACCATGACACAACATGCTTTGTATATGAGACATGCTGATTTTACACACACACACGCGATAAGGCTGAGGAACGTGACAGTACCTGAAAGTAGAATCAACATTACTAATGGCAGGCCAGTGTTACACAACGGCTGTTTGTAGTGGCACGTTTCTGTGCCAGATAAAGGAAAATGGTAATTCACAGTGCGGAAGGAGTTAGCGGAGGAGGAGGAGGAGGAGTGAGATGAGGTTCTGAGGCAAGACTGAGAGGCTGCAGACAACTGTTAATCAGTAGGTAGTTTATTGATTAAATGTCTTTGTTCGGACATTCATGTTCGTCGGAGGATGAATCCTAATGACTTCGTTGAATGAATTTCACGTTTGCGGCTGTGAGTGAAATAACTATCGGATGGATTCACATGAATTTTGTTCGGTCCTCCTCAGGATCAACTGTGGTAACTGACTTTTCATCGATAGCCACCATCAGGTCAAATTTACAAAATGGTCTGTGACCAAATAAATGACATTTAAAATCAGGTTGTATCTAGTGCTAATTAGCAAATCAGCATGCTAACATGATAAACAAAGCTGGTGAACATGGTCAACATAATGCCTGCTAAGCAGCATGTTAGCGTGGTGGCGTTAGCATTTAGCTCAAAGCACTGTCGTGTCTAAGAACAGCCTCCCAGAGCTGCTATCTCTATAGACTTCGTTTTAGACTTCCTGTTGTTTTCATGACGTTGAACTTTGTCTTGTTTACTTTGGGAATTCTGTTGGTGTAATAATTTCTCCTTTACACTTAAAAGATTGATTACTCTAACATGTAGGCCCATTTAGGCCCAATAACCCCATGACCATATCACCAAGGAAAATTAAATTATGTGTCCTAAAAAAATCACAAAACAGTAATCAATCACAGGGAACCTAAAAACCAATGGCAAGTATTTAAAATCACTCAAACCTATAAGAAGCGTAGAGAGGAAGTTGACAGATTCGATGCACCTGTGTACATTTGTTCAACAAACGCAGCTTTTTCTATTTTTAGCCTTTTTCTTCTCACAAGAGAGTCACTCCGTCTCTTCTCTGTTCGACATGTTGGGCAGGGTTCATCAACAGCACAGAGGTCACCATCTGACATCCCTCTTTTATGTGCTGCCAGACCTGAGATGCTAGCGTGCAGACTGGCTTTGTTCATCAACACTCTGAATGTTATAGGTGGAATATTTAAAGGAGATCAAAAGTTGCCATTTAAACAGCTTTGTTTTTAAATTGACATTAACATAGTGAGCATCCGATGCATCATCACCACAGGAGGTGCAGCTGCAAGGACTCCTGTGTGTGAGCGCTCACCTCTTCAGCACCAGAATCCAATCCCTCAGGAATCCCACTGACAGCAAACGTTCCTCTCTCACTAGAACCTTATTATTATTTTTTTCTTCGTCTAGTTTGACCGGCCTGTCTCCTTCTTTCTTCTTCTTTTTTTATTCATTTGGTCAGAAGAATCTTCAACTTACTTCTTTGTGTTGGCGGATCTTTGATGACCCTCAAGACTGTTAACTGTAATCGTTGTCTCTAGCTGCTCCTCCATTTTGATTAGTGTCATGGGCTCGATAGTTGTATTGAGCCCTCATTTTTAAACGTTTAAGTGGGCTGTAAAGCACAGGTGTAATTGATTAATGCAAATAGCTCATTTGTTGACATGTTCCACTTAATCACCTGTTCCTTGCCCAGGGCCTTTGCAGGAAACGGTTTCTGATGAAACCGTTGATTCTGAATTGCAGTCATTGTAAACCGGGAGCTATTTGTTTCATCACAAACTAATTTGGATCTGCATCACGAGAGCTAATGATGTCACATTGTAGATCTCAGCTCACGAGGATCGCGCCTTGCTTTTAGCAAATAATGGGCACAAAAATAAACCGGAATGCATAAAAGCACTGGGGTGTGGAAGACTGTAAATTCCCATGCAGGTGAGAGGATGAGAATGTTTGAGAGCAGAAAAGAAACACAAAATGTAGCACAGACTGAGTCAGAGGGGAGTCTTTACAGAACCTGGGAGCACATCCTTTCCCACCAGTTACCTGCAAGACAGTCAAGACTACAAGCAACACAGCTGACACATGCCCAGGGCTGTCACACACACACACACACACACACACACACATCACAGATTTAATGAAATAGGCCACAGAATCGCTTTGTTTAGCCACATGGACTTATGACACTGTTCATTAACAATCATCCTTGTTTGGCAACAACAGAAATGGATAAAGAAAGCTTGAAGCAAGATCTTGTGCTCCCATTTCACTGTTTGCTTTAGTCCACAGGTCTAATCTACAGTGTGGCCTCAGACCCTGTCTCATACACCAATGTCATCCCGTTCAAAGCAACTCTTTGGGTTAGGAAGCAGGTCCAGCAGTTTTATTTTCAATTTAAATTCATTTGTTTTTTAATTCTAAAATGTAATGTATTTACAGTAAAAAAAAAAAAAAAAAAAAAAACCTTTGAACCTCTAAGCTTGAATATTACATTACTATTATGCTTTTACCAGTTCTATAAGTGTGCTGTAACAGTGCACTGTTTCCTTACATTTTGGTCAGGGTTCCGTATTGTAATGCTGATACAGTACAGTATGTGTTTGATGTTGGTCTGCTTATCATCAACATGCAAGCGACGCAAAACATCAAATACTGAAAAGAAATCATACTTTTCAGTATTGCGCAATGTGTAATGTGTCTTTTTTTAATATGAAAAGTCTCAAGTTGTTGGCAGTAATTTCGGTTTGATATGTTTCCATATGTCCTGCGGCGTCGTCAGCATTGGGCTCCCGGGGCTTTAGCTGGGAATATTATTTGTCGGGCCCTGAATCTTTCTGACAGAGGAAAGTTATCATAAAACACTTTATGATAACTATATAGTTGTCATAAATTGTTAATAATTTAACTCCCAACTACGCTGCATATGTGTGTGTGGATGTAGAGAGACTGAGGGAGCTGGGCTGGATAACTTCCTGTTGTAGCCCAACCAAGCTCTGTCAGTCCATCTGTGCAGCGTGCAATGCTGCTTGTGCTCAGCTGTCAGGCTCACATCGAGGAAGTCCTGCTTTTAGACCACTGAGTCATTTTCTGATAATAAGGAGAACTGTTCAACATGCCTATTTTACATTGGACCTGGGAGGGCTTTGGCTTCATATATTGTGCATCCAGATGATGGGTACCTGTTTTAATCTCCCCAATATAATGCAGACATCCCAAAGTGACCCATAACATATGCATGCTATATGTTGGAAGTATCCCTGTATCTCTTATATACAGCACAATTAATAATAATTGTTTTGGGAATATAAATAAAAATGTGTTATGGGAACAATGTTTAAGGTGCAACATTGTTTTTGTCATGTAGAGACGGGTTCAGCTCCAGACCTTATAAACTCCTAGAAACCCCTGTATATGCCCTCCGGATAGGCTCATATCTTCAAACTAACTTTGCAAAACCATGCGTTTTCCTCCTGGAGATCAAAGTGAAGCGTTTCATTTTCATTCTGTCATGAGGAGCATTTATTATGCTGACTGATTTGTATGGATGAATTAAGTGCGTACAGTAGGCTGTTATCATACATGCTAAAATATGAGACGTCTCCTTTTATGTGGATTAATTGAGTTTGTGGATTTCCCAATTTCATTCTCTTTGGGAAGAAAGGGAGATGATTCTTTCTTCTGATTCAAGGAGAAGGCCTCTGTTGGTGATTTGAAAGAACCGTGACCTCTTCAAAAAGGATTCAATCAATGTTTGTCACAGAGACTAAAACTGAGCCATATCTGTTGATTCAGTCGTTTATTAATTTATTTCTACATGACAGATCAAAGGAGCAGCACACGAACTGAAATGGGAGTAGGCTTGATGTTTTTCTGTAGTACATTCTCACTTCAGTCATATTTTGAAGAGCAGGAGGGCCTTCTGATGCGATACCAAAAGAAACGTGTTTTTACCACAGTTTTTGTTTTGAGCTGCACTGCATTTTTTATACTTTTTGACGTGAAAGCGTTTCACTAATGGTGTCCATTTTAACTGCCATTAATCCACACTGACTTTAGCCGTGGTTCCCACAAATCAACAAACAATTAGCCTTTCACAGCTACCGTTACAGCCATTAGAGATGAGTGCGTTGTATTTAAAACACTGATTTTTAGCCAAGTGTCTCTTCAACAATGCAGAAAAAAGTACACATTTCAGCATGTTTGCTGTGGGTTTATTTTTATATTTTTACAGGTTTATTAACATTTGTTTATTACAATCCATACAGCTCTTTTTAAAACTGTGAATTTTCTTCAACAGTCTCTGTCAAAACCCAATTTATTATCTTTGTTCCAGCTGTTTAACAACAGTACAGGAGTGCGACCACAGAGCCATGATGGCAGATGTATGTGGACAGAGACCATGCTAAGTGATGCTGAAAAATATCTTTTGTATCATCAATAAATTTATAGTCTGGACATTTTCGGACACTCCCCTCCATTTGTCGAGCTGTCACTGATCGTCACGGTCTGTTATTGTGACTCTTCAAAAAGATACTGTTAGAGATGGAAGTTTTGTTTCATACACTAATTTACCCGGATTGTTCAAATGACAATTATCTTAGTACAGATTACAAATGTAAATGTGAATGAATCATGATGCAAAATGTTTTTTTCTTTGTCTGTTCTGCTAAATTGCAACAGCATTTAGACATTATTGCAATTTTGTACTCTTTAAATCTCTGTAACACTCAGAAGGTGCAGTAATTGTGACATAAATGAATTTCATATAATAAATGGGTTCTGGCTTGCAGATGACACACCAAAGGGTTTATTAATAACAAGATACGAACTGCTTTGAGTGTCTTTTGAGAAGGAAATTACATGAATCCCCAGTTTCCTGGAGTCTGGGACTGTGACGCCTGTTGACTCATATTCAAATGTTTTTATATGCTGAACCCCAAGGTGCTTCCATCTGTGCAGTGCTGTTATGGAAGGGTAATGCAACCTATTGATTTTCTGTGTGTTTTCGTCTCATAAATCAATATCTAATTGGAGGCAGTATTTGGCGAGGTAAGTCGGAGAGTTTTCTTTTTAATTGAACGCATTAGGATTTTATTGTATAACAACACGGCTGCATATTGATTTTGGCAAAATTGAAGGTATCCATTACTGTCACAAGGTAACACCTTTCTCCATTCACTACTATTGATGCAATTGATGCTGTGGTCCTCAGAGAGAAGCTGAATATATTCTACATTTTCTTCAGCTACAGCTGCAACGCTGTAGCTGCTTAATCACGTCACTGAAAGTTCCAGCTTGCGTATAAATAACAGCCTCATGATGTCGAACCGCGATCTGAAATAGCAACTTACCTTTTGCATTCTTGAGTTTCTCTCATATAATGCAAAAAGAGATCATTTCCATTTTTGGAAATGGTATTGCTAATGCCACACTGTGATTTTATGACACAGCTCCAAACAGTCTCGGTCCCAAGGAGTAGGAATGTATTCTAAATGCTAAAAGAGAACAAACTTATACGACAGCATTTCTATTCATATAGGCTTTTTCTGTCGTTGAAATTAGAGTGCTGTGCTAAACAAACAATAAGTCGTTGACTTTGTACTTGACTGTGTTATTGCAGAATATCTCATTCAAAGCAAATAACCCTAACTTACTTATCTCTGAACCCTGCTGAAATTAAGCTGCTTGTAATTAGACGATGCAAAATGTTCTCCTTTGCAACACAGTGAAAGGTCCACACTTGAGGGAGAAGTTTATGTAACTGGCAATTTACTTTTACTTTTCATACCTTCTACTTGAAGAAGTTCATGCCGAGTTGTCAATGGCTCTGGCTGTAGGCTTTAATTAGAGAATCAAATAAGGTAATTGTAGGTAATTTGAGATTCAAAGTTCATTCTTTACTTTGTGACAGCAGTTGAGAAAAAATAGTGTCACCACACGCTACATCTATTTGTAGCGTGTTCTGGAGCTTTTGATGTATCTCATTATCTTCATCAGCGGAGGGACTTTGCTCCGTTGTCAGACGTTCATTTTATCGGCTCACTCGAAGGAGTTTTTGTCTAATGGTGGCCCAAAAGCTGAGGTAGAAAGGTTTGCATAAAAAATAGAAAAAAAATAAAATTGTCAAAGTTTCAGCTTGCAGGCCAACAGGACAAAAAGTCCTTCAAGAGCTCAGAAAAAAACATCAACTGCTAAGGGGGCTCATAGGACACAAACTAGAGCTCCATTGACATTTCACAGAGATTGTTTTATCAAACAATGAATTCATGTTCAACCTGTATGTCATTCATCCATATTATAATCAATAATTACCAGAATAACAGTAAATGCAAAAATCCAGCTAAATATTATTCTAGAGAGACAAATGATCAGCCATGTAGATTAAGCCAAATGGGCTGTAAATGACCATCAGTGGGACGTCCCCAATGTGTTGTCTGCTATTTACATTCATTGTAATGACCACAAAAAAAACAAATCTCAATCCTCCATTGTTTCAAGAAGGGAAAGCTTGTGTGAAAGAGTGTAGACACATTTGGAAGAACTTAAGGCTCATTATCTGTAGTGAAGTAGCCCCAACTGTATAGATAACGAACCAGCCTCTACTCCCCAACAATTCAAAGACACCCTCTCCTCTGATAACAGAAACAACTCCAGCTTCTGTCTGCCAGCTGACTTTAATTGCCCCGTGACTCTTTATAGTCCCCCGTCTCAGCCGCTGTCAGGTTTCTCTAGTTAGTGCTCCCTCTATGGATCTTTTCAATTTATAATAGTTCAGGTTGTGAATGTGTCCAATGGTTCAAATCTATGGTAGGACTGCTACTGAAGGTGTGGATCATCACTCTACTCAGCCTGCACTTGTAACTGCAAATGTCATCTGCAAAATGTGCAAAAAATACACACAGCCACAGTGACATATCGAGCAGTTTCACATGTCTCTGGGAGTGTGATTTTTCTCTCCAATGCCTGCATCACAGTTTATCAAAGAATACTGTCAACGTGTTGTGGAGATAACAGTCTGCTTCTGTGTGCACACTGTTTGTCATTCTGCTACAATAAGAAACGTTCAGCATATTCATTCCCTGAAAAGGACCTGAGGATTGTTGCCAAGAGCTTTTCAAAAGAGACTAAAGAGCTGAAATCCTGAAAAAAGACAACTATTGAGTTAGTTGGCTGTCAGCTTCTTACAACAATAAGCAGCGGCGCTCCCTGAGCAGCATCACTCTGCTGCTATCAGCCAACATCCCAACAGTATGGTGTAGATTTAAAGACCCGATGCTAACTTCTCCTGTTTATAGAGACATGTCTCTGTGCTGCGGTGGCGTGAAATGACGTTTCGTCTGGGTGTCAAACCAGCACACCATGCTTTGTCACTGAGTGAAAAAAAACAATACAAAAAGGTATAATTCACTTTCTCTAAATATTTGCAGGAGGGCTGTGGGTTGCCAGGTCATTCTTTTGTTGAAATAATTACAGTAACAACACTTGTATTAAACAAAACGTTAGTTTTACTTGTCCCATTAACATAAACATATGGCATCACATACTGTTTGGTCAATATTTTTGCCCTTTTTGCAAAATGATAAACACCCTCGCTACTCTAATTTTCTGCCAAAACAAACTATCTAGCTGTATTTGTTAGCCTACCTCTTCACTCAACAGTGCTACACGTAAATCCCTCGTTTAGAACCAAGCCTACTACGAATACAACATGAAGACGCATCTTCATGTCGGTGCTCTGAATAAGAAATTAATAATTCATGGCTGCCCCCATGCAGACAGCCGTCTAGGTGACTTCAAGTACGTTATTTTGTGTAATAAATCAATAGCTTGTGTTGTCAGAATTATTTCCTTCAGTCTGCTGTGAAGCAGCACTGGAATCACCTGTTAAATATTCCTTACCTGATACCACATATAATGCACAGTTAAAATGCAGCAAACGACAATGCAGCACTTCTTTAATAGCTGGCGTAAAACTAAATTAAACTCCACCGTCTCCTGCTAGAGTCAACACTTTGTTTTGTGAGCTGCTCATATAGTTAATGTGACAACCTGAAAGGCCAATGTAGCCATTATTGCATGTTAAAGAAGCAAATGAATAATCTGAATCCACTGTGTTAGGGCCATTTGTCAAATGATATACTGCCTAAATTTAACATGTGTTGTAAATGGTCATATGTTAAATTGAAGTACTTCATCATCAGGACACCAGCTGTCTCTGCTGAGTATATATTGCAACACTAGATTTCACCAACTCTACTGTGTGCCTCTCTTCTCTCTACTTACAGCTCATACACGTACTGTTTGTCTATAAGCAGATTATCTCCAAAACATGAATAAAATTCGAGGAAATTTAGCTTACAGAAATAATTGTGTCAGTGATGTGAGTCTGATATTAATGCCAGTAGATGAGTAGCATATGGTAGTACAACTTGTAAAACTAACATTGATAGTGGGTAACATTTGCAGGGTCCAGAAATCCATGAAGTACAGACACTATAGTAACACCTAATGGTAACCAGTTGGAACTGCAACATCAGCAATCAAGTCTCTGCCATGAGTAAAGCACAGTACAGTATAATGCAATCTTATACAGCACTAGTTCAAAGAACATCTTTCTGAAACAATGTGCACAAACATTAGCCTGCTTTTTTTAAATTCCTGGATTTAGAAATTAAAGAGTCTTAATAAGCTAAAAGTCAACGTAAAGACACATTTATCTGGAGCAATGTGACAGATGCTTTGTTTAAATTTTGTAATTTTGTATATATATATATATATATATATATATATACATATGTGCGCTCTGGGGGAAACACAGCCTGCTTTGACATTTTGGAGAATGATAACATCATTCATGAAGTAAAAATCCACAGCATTTTCCTCCAATATGGTGTTTAAAATAAAACCAGCAATTAGTATATTTTATAACAGTTCTACAAAATGAAACTCCTTTGCAAACAAGAGGAGTTTATAAACAATACATGCACCACCGGTGAACAAACTTTTATAATCTGAAGTTAAATATAGCAGTGAGCCACCGTCTGCCTGTTGTTTCCGTGGAAACCAAGCCAAATTGTATCAACCCCACGCCTGTTGTATATTTATTACCTCATGTCTTGTACACAAAATGTATATGAAAGAGTCTTTTCATGAATCCGTGCGGGGACGAGGGGGAGTAGATAATAACAACTACAGATTTCTCTCTCTCTCTCTCTCTCTCTCTCTCTCTCTCTCTCTCTCTCTCTCCATTCTTCTGGAGCTGCCACATAGGCGGCTGGAGATGAATGTGGTGGTGGAGCAGACTGCAATTACTTCACCAAGACTGTGCAAAGTCTGCAGACTCATCCATTGTTTGTCCCTCTCCTTCTCCATCGCTCTGTTTTTCTCTCTTTCTCCACTTTCGTTCTTTTTTTCCTGCCACTCTCACAGACTCATAAGAGTATTAAATCGTACAGCGCAGTATAGCTTTACGCAGCAATTTTGTGAAGTACCATGAAGATAGCCCTGCTTGTCTTTCCTTGTCGCTTGCTATTGTTGCCAGTGCTGTCAATCTGAGACAGCCTGATGGGTCAGTAATGGTATGCACGACAGCACCTTAGACATTGGGTTGTGAACCTGAGACGAGTTCAGGTGTCCAACAGATATAGAGACATTTAGAATTTTCTCCAGCTGCTCATTAGGTGGCAGCTTGGACAAAAGGTTCACAGGACAGGTCCTTACCTATCGTATATGTAGTCAACAAACATTTGTCATACAGGCAGACGCATTTATAAAATAGCATCACTTGAATAATTTATAACAGCTTGATGACTCGTAGCCAACCACAGCAATGCCAGCAGGTCGTTTTATGGTGGCTGAAACGACAAGCCAATTGTGCAGTAAAAGAAAGGGCCCAGCTAATTACTGTACAGGCTGACTTTCTCCTGAACTGCCTCAAATGTTCTTAAAGAGACAGGCACTATTGCTGGTATATTTAAACGGACCATATGAGAATAATAATGTTTTGAGAACATTAAAGCATCTAAACATGTTGTAGTGGAAGCCCAAAATACAAGTATGACCCATGTGCATATACAGACAAATGTATTCGGGCATCATAATTGATGATTAGATGGCCTTGGATGGGAATAGAGATATGCTGAGTAAGAAAACCTAACAGTGTCTTTCTTTGGTCTGAGGAAGCTAGCCAAGATCAGGTTGACAGGTCCCTGATGATGTTGCATCTCTCAACCTCAAACAGAAAAAACTCTTTAAAAAGTCAGCAGCAAAATTATTGGTACTCAGCAGAAAAAACAATCTGAACTGTACAACAAACAGTTGTTAAAGAAGGCAGAATCCATTACATCTGACAGTCCCCACCCCCTGCACTTAGAATTTAAGTGCAGGGATTTAAGACGAAAATAACAGGTGTACATGTTTTGTTATACCATTTTCATTTCCATTTCATTGCTCAACTCTGTAAAATACAGGTAGCATCAGCACATTCAGAACCGTGCCTGTTTCTCCTTTCTTTCTTCTTTTTCCAATTATATTGAAACCTTTGTACGTCACGTGTTCACCTTTTACTCTTGTATTTAATGTGATTTCATAATGTCTGGTAGTTTTCTCTGCTTGTCCTGTGTTTTTGTTTTTATTGCTACTGTAGTAGGTACCAATTGTCCCCTTGGGACAAATAAAGGACTTGAACTTTGAAGTTCCAGGTGTAGAACAATTAAAAGGACAAAACGTGATTCAGAAGGAATGGCATGAACCCATTTCTGTAGCCGCAGGAGAGCCGACTAATGGACGTCAATCAGAAGCCATGTTTTTGATGAGATATGGGAGTTTAAATTATTATTATATTATATTATTTTAAAAGACCATTGGGTGGACTGTATAAGTAATCTGCATGGGAAAAAGCACTGTACTGGAATGTCCAGGCCACTTGTGGTTTTATTTTTCGCTCTCTCTTTCTTTCTGTCACTCTCTCTTCAATAGAGACATTGTTCGAGCCGTCCGTAGAATCCCAGAATTGAGTTGTTTCTGCCAGACAACAGGCTTGTACATGCGCCGCGCACAAGGCCCCAGAAAAAGTCACACTCTTGAGAGGGAAGGGTGAAAATACACAGATGCACAGTTTAATTGCACACCGACAGACAGACGGGCCCACCTTGTTAGTCTGTAACCTTTAACCCTTTGTTCCCAAAAGGTCAGGCTTCATTTTGTGTGACACAAAAAGTCACCGCAGACTGTAATCATCCCTGCTTGTGCCATCTTTTAAAACTGGTGGGCTCCTGGTGAAGTCTGCTGGTGACTTTCTCTCTGCTGCCTGCCAGCCACTGTATACAGCCACTGCAGCATGCATTACTTGTAGTGCTTTACTGTATAAATGTAATTCCCTTGTGCAGTGCCTGTAATCACCCCTCTTGGAAGCTTTCATGTTTTATTGTTTAACCGCATCACCGTTTCACAGAGTTGCTCTTAGTGACCATTTGTCTTCATGGTGGAGGTTTTTTCAAATATACAAACATGCATTTAGTATTTTATACTAATGATTCCGATCGATTTGCAGAGATGTTTTCACTTTCACCTCAAAGGTGCCGTGTCAGTGAGACACGAATTGTTTTTAATTCAAATTAATTCAGTAAATTCAAACGAAATTGTTCATACTTTTCCACTGTAAATTGAGCAAATCTCATAAATGCAACATAGTTGCCAAAATGCTATGCTAAATAGGTCAGGTCACTGTAAATCAGAGGGCTCCTAATGTTTTCTAATCGAGGACCCTGAGATATGTTTTGATGGATAGTAGATGGCACATACCTGCTTTTGTCCAACTTTTGAAATATGTGTTGATTGAATAACAGAAACATTTGATAAAAGGTGTTCATGTAGTCCTTGTCAGTGATTTTTTTAATAAGATTGTAGAGGATCCCTGAAGAGATATTTAATAAGCTACCATGTACACCCTGCACAGACGGGCCAGCTACACTTTATGAATAATAACACCGTAAATTAAATCATGGGAATATTCAAAAAGCCAGGTCGATGTCGTTTAGGACTCGGGCCACTAAGAGGTTAAAAGGAGGGAGGTCATTGGTGGTGTGTGGTCAGACACTGATAGGTCACCGCTCAGTGGTCTGCTCTCTGCGGCTCTCATCCGTGAAGTAACGGGGCTGCGGGTCTCCGCCTCCAAGACGCACTGATTTGAGTTCGTCAAGCGGAGGAACCGACGGATGTATTCAACCTGTCACCATGGACGAGTTCCGCATACGAAGGTACCGACTCTGGGTTCTCGCCGGTGTCTGAGTCGGGCGGACGGACAAGTTTATGGAAGTTGGCGAGGTCGAATCGAAGGTAAAGAAAACAAACAAACCGCACCTGATGTAACAATGTCCGACTTTTATCGGGGTTTTCTGATGTTTGTTGGAACTTACAGCTGTTACTTTGGCGATACATCTTTTGCATTGTCGACCCGAAACGACGTTAACTTCGCGAGCAGTTTAATAAACAGACGAAAACTCAGCTCGCGACAAATATCCACCAATTCATACGTCGCCGTTGATTATAAACATTCATCAAACAGTAGGCTGCTGAGCACACAGTGTAACTCCAGTTCCTGCTGTCTGTCTCAGACAGATGCTGCTGTTTGTGCATCACCTAACGTGTTCTCTATTAAGCGTTAAAGTAAACATGTCTATCAAAGTGATTGTTTAAACATGCACGTGCTTTGTTTGCACCTGCCCTGTGGAACAGGGGTTCCCAGCGCCTTTCAACATCTATGTTTGAGGGTCGTGGGTTCGATCCCCGCCTCCTCCTGGCTGCTATAGTTGGGTTAAGTTTAAATTAGCGGTCAGTATTTACAAATGACTATTTTCTGTTTCGTGTTGTTTCACGTGTAGTCTATTTGCATTGTTATGAGTTCTGGATTTATTTACTTTTTTCTTACTAACTTCCAAGTTCTGTATGCAGAAAAAAAACAGACTGTTTTGGTCATGCTGTGAAGAGCATAAACAGGAACCTAAGTTCTTACTGTGTGCATATAAGCCCCAACCTGATACACGTAACCCACCAGTTGTGGGTAAGTTGTTATAAAATGCTTTGTGGAAGTGTACTAATTTCCATTCTAGCATTCTATTACATTATGTTACAGTTTGGTCCTCAATAAGCGCAGTATGCTTTATTTGTTCCTTTGTTGAAGTAGACACACGTAAGTCTCTGACCCAAAAATCTGTCAAAAGAGAAAACAGAATTGGGTCGCATGTATGTACTATACAGTAGATGCAACACAGAGTGAGAACACACAGTAACCTCACATTAAAGCATGTTTTCTGTTTTCTCTCGAGATTACTTTTTATTTTTAGCAAGAATTCTGTATTGGTTCAAATGGGTGGTGGTGTTGTGCTTGTTTCTGTTAATGCTGTAACAATCCTCTGGTCATAAGAGTTCTTCCCATATATTCTTGCATACTTTACTTTGAGCTCATGAAGCTGGCCTTTAAGTGACATTTTTAATAATCTCATTATCTGATGCTACACCCTCCGGAGCCGCTGGTTGTCTTGGGTGCAGATTTAGGAGCTGCTAGTTTATTTTTAAGGTAATAATAGCCGAGAGAGACTGATTTCATTCAGTAGGTAATTACAAAATTTGCTATAAGAAACAACACACCCACACACACGCACCCACACGAAACAAGCTCCAACTGGTTCAGAAGCTTTCACAACTACCGTGAATTAGTTTTATTGATCAATAGATCTGCCTGTCCTGATGAATTCAGAGGTATCTTGACATGAGCGGTGTGTGGTGGTGACTGTACCAGGCTTGGACTCTTGGTTGATTGGTCCTGTAATGAGACTGCTGTCCAGCTGTTTAAGAAGACTGTGTTGCTATGCACATGCAGCACAGACGTGTCAAGAAAAAGTTTTCAGGGGCACTCAAGTAGAACCTGCAGTGTTTCGCCGTATGTCCCAGCAGGGTCATGATCATTACATTACAGTCATTTTATCCAAAGCAACTTGCAATTCAGATTCTATCACATTTCTACACCGTAGGCACAACTACGGGAGCAATTTTGGGGTAAGTGTTTTGCTCAAGGACACATCGACATCGACTAGCAGAGCCGGAGCCAGGGATTGAACCGCCAACCCTCTGATTGAAAGACAGCCTTGCTACCCACTTAGCTGCAGTCGCCCGATCAGTGTGGTGCTCTTTAGTGTTCTCTGACATTTTCCTGTCATACAGAGCATGTGACACTTGAAGCTAAAGAGAAACTGTGAAAATATCCATATTGAATGGTCATTTTTTGGGGATAATACACTTTAACCAAACTCAAATCAGAAGATCTTTCCATTCAATGTCCAGCTTCTATCCCTGGAGGTTGTTTATCGTAGCATAGCTCAAAAAATTTGAATCCTTTTAACAACCGTTTCATTTATAGCGCACATACCACTTGACACATTTAGAAATACACCTTCCCAACTGTGTGTGTGTGTGTGTGTGTGTGTGTGTGTGTGTGTGTTAGGAAACGTTTACAGTAGGTGTTATAGCTGTTTCTTAACCAAAACAATAACCGCAGCATCTCAGAAAACCATGTGGGAGTTTTGCACATATAGATTCAAGAAACATTAGAATGTGCTGCTGTTCTGCAGTTGTAGTCGCCGTGGAAGGGCCTGTAGCTCACTCTCAGAAACACAACAACGTGCTCCCAATGAGAGCAGTCACTTCTCTTCACTGTTTGTGGCTGTTACTGTGGCTAGCTCTCTCTGTGTGTGTGTGTGTGTGTGTGTGTGTGTGTGTGTGTGTCTCTCTTTCTGTCTCTGTCTGTCTCTCTCTGAATGAGATTACTTTGAATGCATCTCACAGTCTCATCTCTCCCGGCTTCCGGCAGCTCTTCTTCTCTCAGCTGTTTGCGGCCGTCAGGCCTGGGAAAATGCCTCTGAACCCCACAGGAAATGGCAGTTGGTGAACAGACGGTGGTGTTGCTCGCAGTTGTTTTCCCCTCAGTAGTTCTGTAAATACAGTAGTTTTATAGATTGAGTTAAAGGATGAGATTCTTCAGTTTGATTTGATTTATTTTTGGGACATTTGCACACTTCACAACCGTATTTCAGGCTTTATTACGGAGACCCTGATCCTAGACTTCTCAGAGTGCATTCTAAACTTATCATCTAGGCCTGCAACCTGTAATTACTTTCCGTTTTATCAGAAACAGTACCAATACATATGTCTATGGCAGTCTGTTGAAATGACTGTGCTATAGTTTCTTTTACACCAGTTCCAGAGAATGTGGGCTGAGCTTTTTTCCTGTTGAGCATTCTATGTGGTTTCCTTGCTTTAGACGTTTGACAAACAACTTGTTGAAGGCTCTGTTTCATCTCAGTGTTGTTACTGAAAAAGAGGGCACTGTAAAAAGCCTTAGGCAATATTTATTGATTTGTCTCTCCACCGCATTCATTCATTCATTCATTCATTCATAAACAGCACAAAATAAGGTTTGTCAGCAAACAGTGCAGTTCCTGTGATTGTGAGTTGAAGAGCCAGCTATGAGAAGTTAAAGCTGTGAAAATGAGTTGTGAGCATGGATCTAAAAATTGGCACAGTCTCACACCCTCAGATGGGAGAGGATTGTTATAGCTGCTGGAGCCATTTTTTTTTGTTTTGTTCTATTTTAGAGGTTTTAATCTTACTCTATTGATGTAATTATATCGGAGAGTTTTGTGCCTTTTGTACATGATTAGTGCCGTGTTTGTGCGGCCAGATGGAAACCTACTGCCGCATGAACACATCACTCATATTAGCAACACCGTATTTGAGAGGTCCAAAAAAGAGTGTCTTGTCACCACTTCATTAACTACCATCGCTTAATGGCTGCTAATTACGGTCATAAAGCTGAAACCTAATAGAACCAATCAGACCTAATTCAGACAAATTTTGCAGTCATCTAGGCTGAAACATGGTTAAGAAGCATAAACTGGCTTCGTGTTTGGTACCTTGAATGCAGAATCCAGCCATTGTGGACTTATGGAGGCTAATTTGATTCCTCTCTGACTTGTTTATGTCATCATGGTGGGTTTTTTAAGGCTCATTAGGGTTGATACTAATTAAACACTGCACAAGTTGCTGCTTTCCCCCGTGTTAGCTCCCAACTTGGACTACTCTAAAATATATCCGTACATTCCTCTACTTCTTTAGTTTACTGGTTCATTTGATGTTGTTGGATTCTCCTTTACCCTCAGTTGGTGCTCTTATTCTTAATTTACCTTTCCTTTGAAAAACATCCCCTGGGAATCCATAAAGCCTGGTATGTGTACCAGTTCACCAATTAGTGAACCACTGAATGGGGAGTGTTTCAATGAGGATGTGACATTTCTGATCAGCACCATTCAATCACAGAACCCCCAATACCCTCATTGGTTTCAAAATGATTGCATTTTCAAAGGATTTTTTTTTTAAAATCAGTTTATTCTGTTTATCTCAACTCCCTTTCATCCCAGTTCTGACTCATATTAGGCGAATATGGGTCTTCGCAGCCTCTCATAATACTACGCACTGTGTTGTACTTCACCAAAGAGCTGTGCCTGTTTCCATAGTGTAACAAGGCTATTTATAGAAGGCGGCAGGGTGTCTAAATAAGAGATGAAAGCTGGGGTTTTGATCAGTACAGCAATTCTCTATAGACGTGGACCAAAGAGTAGGAGGAGGCAGCCCTTTATGCGATGAGAACTGCGGGACATCGCATTGCCTGCCAGCTCTCATTAAGAAGGGTACAGTTTGGGAACATCCGAATAAGTAGCTGTATGTTCAAATTTGTGTATGAAGCCTCATGAAAAATCCCCAAATTTGAGAGTTTTTTAGCGTGTTCTTTGTAGCTGGGATTTATACGTAAGTAATCAATAATCTTGCCGTCTCCTTGAGTTGGGCTCCTCTGAGAAAGAGAGTTGCCTGTTTTCACTGCAGTTTATTTGCAGTACAACGTGTTCCTTCATTCGTCTTTACAGTGAGTCAGTGTGCAATCAGATGCCAGTGTGACTGGAGCGCTGGTGACATTTATACTGTAGCACAGGAAAGGGAAACAGTATGAAGGAGTGAAGCTTGTTATGTGAGCAGGGTTCAAAATCTCACCATAGCTTCACACACCGGTGTGTTGCACATGAATGAGTGATTGCTCAGCGATCAGGTTTAATCCGGGGAGCAAGTTGTTTAGCATGGACTCCACATTGTGGCACATCAATAGCACCATGCCTGCGAGAAAGACATTACGTATAGAGACAGGTTATAAATATTTAATGTGAAAATATGATTTCTTCTTTATCTCCTTTTTTTTTTTTTTCAACCCCTTTACACACATCACATTCTACTCGATTTCTTACATTCTTTCTTGCATGTGTTGTTTATTTGTCAACAAAGATGCCGCAGTTAGTTTGGTTGATTACACCAAAGACGCATTTTAGAACTTCTCTTGTTGGTATAAAAGGTTTGGGTTAATAGAGTGGACTTCTGGAGCTTGGTTGCCTTAGTCACACTACCTTTTGCTTCTCCGTCATGTATGTCGTGCCCTTTATTTCAGCCTAGCTCTCTCGCCATCATTTTCTGCATATAGTTTCTAAATACGTTCATCTGCCAAGGAGTGATTATGTGTTTATTACACTTTAGTTTAGCACGGCTTGGCTACGATTTCTTGAGATTTAATAGAATACAAGGAATTGGCACACCGCTCTTTATTATCCTGTATATATATACATGATTGGTAAGGATCAGGGTAGGAAATATTTTTTAGGGGGAAATTTTTGCCCCCACTGACTGAAATCCAGGGGCATTTAAAAAAAAATTGGGGGCACTTTTTGAAACTTGTGAAATAACATTTAACCTTTGTTCAAAATAATAAATATACTTAACTAGGCTTACAGTATATGAGCAATTGTCATCAAATGGCAATAATAAGACTATTAGGCAGTTGTCTACAGATTCAAAGTGTTTTCTTAGATTTTATTAACAAAAAACAAACATAAATCAGACAATCATATTCAATTTTATTCTTATTTCTTTGTGGTTATTTATTGTTATACAATTCTTTTTTTTTTAAAGAACTATTAACAATTATTAAGTCAATGATGCTTTGATTACATATACATCAGTCATTGTATGGAATTATTGAGAAAGATATTTTTATAGCACCTTAAAAGCTACTAAGTTTGAAATTCAAAGCATTAACATAGAAGCAAACAACGATTTGCTATGTAAAATAAAGTGGAGTACACTTTTTAAACACATGTTAATACGAGCACAAAACGTGTCAATTGCCAACATGTTAATGTGACTATAAGGACCAGGGAATGTTGTGTTATTCTTTACACAACTGATGTGTTTAGAGTGTTAACACAAGATTCCTGTTGGATTTACAAACACACCCATCTGTGGTCCATATTTAGAAACTGTAAATGTGTTAATTCTATTCCTAAGGATTGGAATTTGATTAAGCCGTAAGGATTGTTATAGTTCATACTTTGTCCACCATAGATGTCCCAGTCTTCCAATGCTCCATGTTTTGTGCCCCTGTACAAAATTCCTTTGACTAGTCAAGAGCGTTTTATGCAGCGCGTATTTTCGTGAGCGTTTGTTAATCAGCATCAGCATGCCTCTGTAATCTGGCCACGGTCTTTGACATTGTGCCGACAGGGACGCAGCGGTAAGAATAGAGACTCGGGCAACAATAGAGCGGACTTTATAACGGTCGGTAATGACGCGTGAAAGGCGAGCAATCGCATGATTGTTGTGTAGCCATCACGGTGATGGAAAACTGTGATCCCCGTCTCAGCTGTAAAAGCAAAGCGTCTCCGTGGTGGGTCCATCTGTCCGTAGCAAAGTGCACAAGTTGGCTAGACCATCAGGGTCCTTCCCGCTGTGCACTCTATGTTTTTATATATTGTTTTATAGTGCACTTCCACTGCACAGGTGCAACAACACGCTCTCCAGCTTGAGACTAATACATGACTAATCTCCAAAACATCAACACATACAAATCATGGCAGTGGCTTGAAACGACACTCTTTTACTAAATCCTCATGCCCATATGCTCAGCCATGACATCACCTGCTCATGTGGGTTGTGCCGGGCGATGCCAGAGAACGACCTGAGGCTACTAGAACGTGTGAAACTGTAACGGGAAACGTTGTCTTGCCATAATTAATGCATGATGTTTCCCCACCTCCACGCTCAGTGTGTGTGTGTGTGTGTGTGTGTGTGTGTGTGTGTGTGTGTGTGTGTGTGTGTGTGTGTGTGTGTGAATATTCAAATATGCAGGTATGTCAAGTAGTAATCGGGTAGAACCTTTGACTTCTTGAAGTTTTACATCTTACTAATTTAAAAATTGTTGAAAAATGTTCCGTTTCTGCATCCCTCTCAAGTTAGAATTTGAAAGGTTTTCTTTCACCTGGAATGGGGAATCTGCACACTGAAGTGCACAGTTCTCCTGTGCCTGTGTATTTTTAATCTCTGACCTTTAAACAGTCCAATTTGCTTTTTAGTCAAATATTTGCGAATGAATCCGTGCTGACCCAAAGGGAACCCTTAATATTGGGCTGGCTATCTCTATTACACTGATACCAATGTTTGCATTCACAGTTGTATCTACAGTGCCTCAAAATGGCTGGTAGAAACAGAATAGTCTGCCCCTCGTAGCTGATTCTAGTTCAAGGCATTTATCTGACGAGTTTATGGTCATTGCTGGGCTAAATAAAGGCCCGTACCCAAATGACTTCTAGTAGTAGCCTAGCAGTCTCAGTCATGCTTCTATCTGTACCGTAGCATTGGTTCTACCATGCTCCATATCTACACTGATATTTTGATAGCTGCATTAAGGTCAGTGTACAGAGTTGGTGCTTGTTGACCTCAATGTTAGAATGACTTATAGTGTAGTCCTGTTCTGCATTTATCTTCTAGCCAAAGCATACAGTACGTGTTGACATAATATTACATTGCTTTGCTAATAGTTGTATCTGTCTGTTGGCCACAATCATAGTTTATATTTTGTATTACATCCCATGACACACAATTTATTTCTTGACCATGAAAGTTGATGACAAACGTTTTTATTGTATTTCAGCAGAAATAAAATCTATTTTTGAAAGACTAAGTTTCGAGGTGCAAGATATTAGTTTTATAATCGCTTAAGCTGCTTGGCTGTAGGTTTAAAACCTCCCATTTGTCTTGGCCTTACAGTATCATCGTCATATCCCACTTCTACTAAGTCTCTTGGATGAACTTAAGAGCAGGCCTTTTCTCACTTGTCCCATTTAAGAAAAGGTTTGTTCATGCTTTCACTCCCTCCAGGCTAGATTATCGCACGGTTGAGTTTGTCTCTTGAGTGAGAGCAGCAGCAAAGCTTAGATTTACAGTAGAGACAATGCTTGATCAGATTCCAGCTACACAGCAGCCACATCCACATTGATGTTCTTCCAAATCTTTAGACTGTTTCAGCGGAATTGCATTCACATACACCGCAACACACATATATAGTTGCTTTGCACTGCAACAGGAAATAAAGTAGGACACATGTTAAATGGTTGTGTTTACTACTTTAAAACGTGACACTGGAACATCCTGGCGAAACTTTTTGGCCTGATTTAGAAAAACGCATCTCAACTCTGTGGACATTTTATTTCTTAGCTTTAATTGATTTATTTAATTGGGAAATAGATTTAAATTATTATTTTTAGCAGTAGCAAGTGGTACTATTAGGTTGTATAATATTCTGTATTTTCTATCTCAAATGGCACATAATAGTTCCCCCTGCTATACGTTTCTCAATAAAATCGTATGTGCAGAGCAATTATTCTGGTGATTCTAATAGCGTAGTAGAAGAACACAGATGGTGGTGTTTACTATCGACTCCCACTCAACTCTGACTGCTTCCTTTGGGATGGCTTGCCCCAATTTATTTTTGTCTTCATTCTGTTTGCTTGACAGTTGCACCTACAAAACTGACCCGCATTCAGCAAAACTCAAGGATTTCTCATTAGACAGGCAGTCAGCACATTGGCTCTTCAGTCAAGGTCAAAGTTTTGGTGAGAGGTGTCTTTTGTTTTCTGATTTGTAATCCCATGCCCTCACTGTGGTGTGCTCTTATCATTTTTACGGATGCCCTTTGACCTGCAGTTCAAGCAACCATATAGTTGATCACCATATGTGTGTTCAGTGGCTGTGACATATAGAGGTTGTCTGTTATCTCTGGTTTTGTTTGAGGTATTTCGAGGATGATTAAAGGTCTCTGATGAAGGTGTTGGGGGTTGAGAAACTTTGGCCAGTGCATGGTGGTGAGTAGGCACTGTAAGTTAAGTAGATCAGAATTTGGTCATGTGAGCATGAGTTTGTTTGTGCATCCCATCAGACGTGCTGCTTGTTTCCTGTGATTGGTTCTCGTGGTATCTGGCTGTGTGTGTGTGTGTGTGTGTGTGTGTGTGTGTGTGTGTGTGTGTGTGTGTGTGTGGGTGGCTGCTTAACGTCATCATCACCCTCAGCCTTGCCTTGTACCTTGCCGTCCTATCACCTCCCTCTAACCTATAGGCATTAACCGCGTGGAGACACGCCGCGGTGCAAGACGGACTTCACCCTCCAGCATGGGCACAACCCGGGCCGGCCGTGTCTTCCTCTGCTGCAGCAACTTCAAAATGAGCCCGAAGTGACAACACACAACCTTCCCGGCCTTTACACACCATCAGCACCAATATTCAAGGGCTAACAGTTGGTGCCTTACTCTTTAGCATTAACAGTAACAGCTTTGGCAGCTTTGGACAGCAGCGGAGCCAATGAGATGTGTGTGTAACTTGGCCTGCCTGTCCCTGGGGAGGACCAGCAAAGGAGTTGTGTTACACTCACTGACGGACCTTATACATGTTTCATCTGCTGCTCTCAGAACAGAAGGCCCTTTTGTTATCTAATCCAGCCCTCTCCTTCCCTGCCTGAGAGACTGAGTTTACTGCCACAAGACTGCTCTTCAGTCTGTCTGCCAGCCACCGAGCCGATACATATCAACCAACAGCTGAGGAGCAGCAGAAGGACTCGGTCAGGCCCCAGATATCTGCTCTCAGGACTTCTCAGCCAGTCTTTCAATCCATTGGCTGGCACGTGGAGAGGGATTTAAAATACACAAGCGGAGCTGGGGGGGGGGGGGCAATGTGAGGTCCACCAAAGATTAGGATCTAAATTGTGCCTCATCTCTTCAGCACGAAACCTCAACTTTTCTGTAGCTAACAGCCCTTTAAGCTGCAGAACTGCAGCATTCGCAGTTCTTGTCACCAAGAATCTCAAAGTGTTTTTGCACTTTAGAAAGCCAGTCAGGACCATGAGTGACACTCTTAGACCCCCTTCGCTTCAGGTGAGCGTCCCAAAGGATGCTCCATCGTATTCGGACGGAGGGCGCAACGCTGTGTCGGACGGCTCCATGCGATCCAGCTCTTCAACCCCGACACTAAGGCGCAAGCGCTTCAAGATGCGGCGCATGAGGAACGTGCCCAGCGAGAGGGAGATCGAAAAGGGGCAGCTAACCGTCGGTCACCTCGAGGCCCGTTCTGGCTCCAAGGAGTACCTCCAGCTGCCTTCCATTGAGATCACGCCGTCCAGCGATGAGGACGCTCTCTCTTCCTGGTCGAGCTGCTCCACGCCCAGTGCCTCGCCGCGACGCAAGCGTTTCCTGCTGAGGAAGTGGCTGAAGGTTCGACAGAAGAAGGAGCAAGGCAGTGAGAGCAGGTTGGTATGGGCCCTCCCTACTCACCCCTCTCCTCGTTCCCCTCTCCTCCCCGCATGTCCCCTAAAACCTCCACGCTGCTTCAAGGCTCTGTGCTACATGCACTAATGTGTTGTATCACTAACTGAAAGAGGGAGTTGTCGTGTCAACTGGAATATTTTAAAAGTTCCAACGTTTCAAAGATTGATGCTTGATTAACAGCATGGAGCTTAATGACCACACACTTTTAATACGAGAGATAGTTAGTGTTCTGTGTTCTTGTATATGGAGGGATTGAAGTTATCCTGCGTCTTATCTCTTTGTAACACTGTTGTCGCCAGTCAACAGTGATCTTTTTAGCATGCGTTCCCCTGCTTCTTTTTCTACTCACTGGTGTTTTAACATGTTTTTTAAGACTCAGCTGTTTTGTAGTAAGTGTAGTGTGACCAGGTTAACTTTTGTACTGACATTAGAAGGCCAGCTAATCTGTTTTCAAAATGTAAGATGGCTTAATCCTTTTTCTTTGGGCTTCTTTTTATTTATTTTTTTACATTTAGACCAGGGAAGGTCAGATCAATGCATGTGAGCATTGTGAGGGTTAGAGAGCCAAAACTTAGATTTAGGTTAAGAAGAAATGTATAGTTGACACATTTCAGCGGCTAGAATGACAATTAATGGCAAAGATTGTTCACTCCAGAATGGATTCAGCTGACTGCAGACCTCTGACCTGGGGTCACCAAAGCTAACGGGTTGCTTCTTCTTGGGAGCATAAATACACACAGTAGATAGTGTGTGTTTGAGACAAATGGCTCAGGTGATACTGTAAGATCATCTGAAACTTAAAAGGTTGGCCTGACAGCAGGACGAGAGGAAAGGTCGAGGGCTTTTACAAAATCAATAGGTCTCTTTCTATCCGATACATGGTTGTGAGATACACTGACACTTGAGAGATGGTATGTCATGGTGGCACTAGAGGAAAAGTCATGGGGGTCCCTTTCAGAGTAGCTTAACCTTCTTCATTTAAACATGTTGAACTAAAAGGGGCACTCAGAGAGCGCAGACCCCCTCCTAGCCATGCCCTATCTGTTAATGAAAGGGAAGAACGGGTTTCTGCTATGGCCAAAAATGACATTTGAATATTTGCTCTTCAAATATCTATCGTTGCATATTATATCCATGGCACCGTGTCTGGTGGCTGTGAGCTGCAATTACCTAAATAAGGTGGCAGCTGGCTGGAGGGCAATAACTTGAAAGGTTCCTACTTGTTGTTGGCTGTATTGTATGTCATTTCCAGTAAATATCCCAATATAAAACTTGTTTTGTGTTTAAAATTAACCAATGTCTGAAGATGGCAAGTACTACTCACCCATTTTTAAGTCGTTACGTCTCAAGTCTGATCTCGAGCACACAGCTGATCCGCTTCAATGGGTTCTTCCTTGGCCCGTGCTACACCCTTCCACCAAGATTCATGGAGATCTGGCCAGGAGTTCTGTCCTAATCCTGCTGACAAACAGACAAACAAACCAACCGAACCTTGGCGGAGGTAATGAGCATGTGCAGATCGAAGGGTAGTAGACAAAAGGTATTGTAAATAATTACGGAATACTGTAATTAAAATCGTGGAAAGAATGTAAGAAAAAAATATTCCAGTTGACACGACAACTCCCTCTTTCAGTTAGTGATACATCTCACACAATGTGAGATGGAACAAACGTACTTGTACAGTATGCTAAAAAACTAAAGATTTCAATCAATATCATTTTTATTTGCAATGTGTTATCTTTATCTGAATGGAAGGAAACATCTCTCCAGAGGGATGAGTGCACAACCCCTGACAGTATCACAGAGTGCGAAATACTGTCGTTATCCAGCGCAACATGGGTCTAACAAGCGCTGCTCAGCTTAATACCACGCTGAGACGTTAAGACGACACGGCTCCTCCTCAGTCTGCGCCTTGTTACTAGCTGCACGTATGAAAAAAAATCTACAGGCTTAAAGCAATGTGTGGGAGTGACACGAATAATCCTGATCTTAATGTTAATCTTCACTTAATTATTGATATAGGTTTTGTCATGCTAAACTGCGAGGGCACAGCGTGCTGCTGTTCACCATGTTCTCACACATAGTTAATCCACACTGTTGCCTCCATTCATTTGTTAATGTTGCCTTGTGGACAGTTTTTTTTTGACAACCAAATATTTAATGTAAGACTGTTCCAAAATAAAAGTAGCAGCTTCTGGCGACCTGATTTAGTTTGAGGCACCTCATGAATGCTGATTGGCTGTGGTGTGACAGCCGTGCAGAATATGGAGCTTGGTTATCTGAGGATGAGTAAACGGGAGGATGTTCACTGATGAAGTTGAGCGTGAGATGGTGCTCCTGTTCTGACATGAGCTGCACCTGCAGCAATGCACAGCAAGGCAAGTTTATTTATGTTGCACCTCAACAGCAATTTAAAGTGCTCGACATAATGCTAAATAAGCTAAAATGGTATGAAATAGAATAAGCAAGAGAATGAAAAATGTAGTGCAGCTATAGTATAGGCTACATTAATAGACCCACATTTGATTTAAAGGAACAGTTTGTAGTATTTACCGGTGTTCATTGGCAGAAATTAAATATAATATTCATTACTGTTTTTATTTGTGTATAATGACCTGAAACTAAGAATCGTTATGTTTTCCTGAGCTTAGAAAAAGCCTTTTATATCTACATAGGGAGAATTTTTCTTATTTTTTTTTACAAACAAGCCAAACCAGAAGCTGTCAGTCTGTAGTTTACTGTTTATCTTAGTTTGTTTTCTGCTGGCTGAGACAAAGCAGACAGGAGGACAGAAGGAATGATACGGACTGATGTCTGTGCTCTTCATTATTGATTATTATCATTTATAAACTTCACTCAGGAATGTTATTAATTGAATTGACATGTTAGATTTGTTTCCAGTGAGATGTACTTTATATAGTGACTTTTGCTGCTGTAAACATTATTGTTTCTGCTCTAAAAATAATATTAAGTTATATATAAATTATAAATAACTTCTAATCCTATATGTTGATTGTTTATGTCAGATTGTCAAAAGTATGGGTATCAGGAAGGCAGAAATATGGTATCGGAACATCACTATTGACATATGTTTAATAAATACTAGATGATATATTTTGGATATCTTGCACATTTTTTGTTGACTGGACAGCTTCCAGCAAGGATGACATTCATGGCTGCCCAGCACTTTGACTCTTAAGTACCAAATCGGGGGTCATGACACAACCAAGTTAATATACAAACATGGCAGAGCTTTTTAAGTCAATCAGATGCTTGTGGTCTGTTTATATCTGGAGGATTCTGAACAATGAACAAAGGTGTTCTGCTCACGGAAGCCGTAAAATTGTAAGTATTCATTGTGTTTTGTTTTAGATATACAGTCATTATTAAACGGTATTTAGTAAACGACTAGAAGTTCAGCTTCCACTTTACTTTATTGAGATAAAACGCTGTGCTATTTTCCGCCCAGATTGGTAAAGCTTTTGCGATGGAGTGTCCAATCCTGAGGATGTATCGCCGCTTCTGCCCTGAGCTCAAAGTGGAGCCAGTAAATCCTTCTTTGTCCGGCAGACATCACTGTTGATTTGCCACTCTAGCATCTTAATCTAGTCATTCTGGCCTTGTTTCTGTGTTACTCTCTGTGATGTGTAGGATGTGTGGACCGTACATGTGTGTGTGTCAGTGTGTGTATGTAAGATTGGGAGTCTAGAACCAGCAGAGTTTTGCTGTTCTGCGGGCTGATAGCAGCAGGGCTATTTTGAGGAGGTGGTGCAGTATCTTTCACCAGGCTTCACTGCTATTTTGAGGAGGTGGTGCAGTATCTTTCACCAGGCTTCACTGCTTCCACCTCATCCCAGCATTTCAATATTTCAGACGCACATCCTCACACAAAGCAACTTAGGAAAGAAATCGGACGAGTTCTGTTATCCATTTGTCATTACGTCCACCAGCTCTTCAAGCTTAACAATTCTCTCAGTGTTGGCGTGGATGACGGCGAGTGACGAGGTTCCATCCATCACATTAAAAATAAACGTTACATGAAATAAGATAACTCTTAACAATGTTACTGCTTCTGATTGTATTTTAAACTACAGCGAGGACAAGACATTCTTACAACTCCCAACACATTAACACCAATGACAGCTGAATGTTTTAAGACCATACGGCTAAGATGATTAGACGATGCTTAAAAATACGATTCCGATTTGGGTCATACTTCATCTCATACATGTGTGTTGGATTCTGTGAGCACAGAGCAGCTGTGTTGTGCATTCTGTATTGGGGAACAAAACCAACCAAATAATGCATGATTACGCGGTTTTACTGTGTACTGTGGATGGTCGTCCTTGCAACTCGGTCTTAGAATTCACTGTATTTTGTTACGCCGCCTTGCTGTCGCGTTCAAAGTGCAAGTTTCAACTAATTGTGTATGAGTAATGATTAATTTATTGGAGGGCCAGGACCGCTTTGTCCTCTTGATTTCAAAAGGACATGCACTAAAGGCAAATGATGCACTCATGAACACTCGCATAAACCCTGAACAAACGCATCTGCTTCCCCCTCTGAGAGACACACTGCACCTGCTGCAGAAGAGGCACGAGCTGCGACCTGAGGAAGTGGAGCTCGAGTGACGTTGACTCTTTCTGAATGAATCCACTGATCTTAGCTTGGCTCTGTCAACATAAAGTATCAGTTCCATATGTATCCTTCACAAATGCACCGAAGCTTCTGGGTGCTCCATTTGAAATATGGTGCTATATTTCACTCCACACTACTCATTTCCAGTATAAAATACTTTTAAAGTTGACTTTTACTTAAAGACACAATGCTTCAGTTTAGCAAGTAAATGAGTATTATACTCACTTTAAAAAAATGTGCTTAATTCCACACAAAAAAAGGAAAAACTGCAAACTTTGAGAAGTTTAAATGATGGGTAATTGCTTTTATAATGATTGGAAAACTATTTCCAGGGTGCATCTAAAGTACATCAAAAGTATCTTAACCCTCAAATTCAGCTTTTTCGTACATTGGAGGTTCCCCTCCCCCCGTGTGTAGAGCGTTGCTTCTGCAGAGTTCGAGTGTGAATTATAATAAAGACTTCCCAACAGACTGGCTTTGTTCTTAAATGTCAAAGTGTGAACAGAATGACAGAAGATTCTTAAAATAGGGAAATAATCTCTCTTTTTTTCTTTTTTTCTTATGCATCTTAAACGTTGACCTTTTGACAATGAAATGGGAAATATAACAAATAACTTGAACTGCTGCATGTTTTTTTTTAATGGAAAGTAGTGACAGTCGGATATCTCCCAACAAATCATGCCTTTTTTTTAATCTGTTAATGATTCTCTGTGTAAATATATTAGTTTAAAAATCTGTAATATTAAGTGCAGCTTTATCTTTTTCATAGCGTATGTCATATAGCCCCCTCTAGTGTTATTACTGGATATGTACATGAACAGGAGAGAACTTTTATCCAAACGGAACAAGTTGCCATAATATATATCTTGTGTGTGTGTGTGTGTGTGTGTGTGTGTGTGTGTGTGTGTGTGTGTGTGTGTGTGTGTGTGTGTGTATGTATGTATGTATATATATATGTGTATGTATGTATGTATATGTATAT
>NW_022280054.1:8061385-8102661 GCF_004355925.1 Anarrhichthys ocellatus | reverse complement strand
TATATATATATATGTATATATATGTGTATATTTATATGTGTATATATATATGTATATATGTGTATATTTATATGTATATGTGTGTAATACTTAATTTGCAGGATCTTGGACAGCTGATGTTGGGCACAGTGTTTAGCCATTCATGACAGAATCTGAAGTCTTTGCCCTGCAGGGGACAGATAAATGAAATGTCAAAAATTAACTGAGTTCAGGAAAAGGGGGTTTATTAATGCCATGTTTTCTTGTCTTCATGTTTTTTCGCCTTGTATTTCTGGTTTGCAGTGTCCAAATATCTCTTTGCAGTTTACATAGTAACTAATGAGAAGCCCTGATTCATGAGATTGCTCCCGCTGTAATGATTTACAGCCACACGTTTCTGTCATGTGCCATGCAGCAGTCAGCAGAGCAGTCAGCAGAGCAGTCAGCAGAGCAGCCATGAAGATGACGGCACTCGCTTCTTGACTCCATTAATCCGAGAGGAGAGGTGAGCAATATGTGTGAGTGTGTGTGTGTGTGTGTGTGTGTGTGTGTGTGTGTGTGTTGTCTCTGTGTGGGCCTCATTCTTAGAAGAGATTTTCACTATTTCAACTGTCACTAAAAATCTAAATCGGGGGATTAAATCCAGGAAGCATTTGACCGTGGTCATTCGGTAAACTGGATGCTGGAGATAAACAGCATTTGTTAAAACTGTTAATCACCTCTTATTTTGTACAGCTATGTTACAGTGAATTCAAGGCCAGGGCACATGCAGCTCAGTTGTTTTTGTGTCTATCTTGTCAACCAGTTCACGTGTAGATTCATGGAATGAATAATCAACTCAAAATGTCAATGTATTCCCTAATTTCTGGTCACATCACCATAGTTCTTGCATGCATTACCCACTAGGGGCCACTTCCGTCATACTGGTGCACTGATGCATAACCTGTTTCATTGTGGCTTTTTATTGAAATCTACTTTTCTTAATTCAAGCCTTCAACTAGCTGACGTGATTCTTCTTGGAAGAGAGTTTGTCTGTGCAAATGGAGTAATGTCAGTGACTTTAATGAGGATTCCAAAAAGAAAAATCCACAGAGGGTGAATGAACAGTTCTTTTTCCAGGTATCTACCCATATAATAGGCATGTAATGTGTAGCTACGCCTACAGTCATTTCCCCAGAGCTCAGTTTGAGTTGGAAGACAGGCAGTGTCATTTGCTCTTCATCATCTTGGAATATGTGGTGCGTGTCACAGGAGCATCAGTGACAGACCTGGACCTTAAATCTAATATTGAACCTGGTGTGTAGGTGTGTGTGTACCTGAAGTAAAGCCATGCAGCCAGGATGAAACTCAATGAGCGGTTTCTTGCCTACCATGTGACAGGAAAGTAGAACTGGCTGCGTTACTGAACTTTTTATATTGTGTTTTCGGGCCTGAAATACAGTTATGAAACACAGTATGAAGAGTAGAGTAGTGAAAAGTACATTGCACTCACGAAGGAGTCTTTGTTCTTGTGTGTCCTGCAACCCAATTTTCATGGTTGGTGGTCTATGATTAGTTTCTGTCTTTTGGGTTCCTTTCTAGCAAGATGGTTATTGAATGGTCCCAGATGTCAGATTTCCCCACCAGCCCAAAAATTATTTTTGACTGAAATAAGTGTCGGATTTAGATCACTAAATTAATTTAAACAGATTGTTGGACCCGTTAACCCAATCTCAGCCGACTGTAACACCTTTCATCAGCTCTTGGTGTGTAGCACCAGCAGGGAAGTTTAAAGTCATTCTTCTTACAAACTGAAGGCAAGAAAATACAGAAATAGACAATTATTTATTCTGCTTCTCTTTCTAATCTCATACTTTTGTTGAAGCAAAATTAGCGTGTTTAGCATCTGCAAAATATATGGTGGTTAAATATTAATCTCTATGAATGGATTCTGCATTCATATGCAGATTCTGTCGGCAACGGGACAAGATTTTGGATATGGGAAGTGTTCTGGTTGTTAGTCTCAGTAGTATTAACCAGGTCAGAGCAGGCTTCGGTTGAACGCAGGTAAACAGTCCGTGTGGAGAGCAAAGGAGGTGGAACCCATTGACCGATAAATGCAATCTCTGAACCCACCAGCTATCATCTAATGATGATTTAGCTTTTTATTTCATTAAAAATTAGCTCGGAAACTGGCTTCTTGTGAAACAATTCAGAATATGTAGCCCCTTGCCCCCTGACTGATTGCTGATGGGTTCCAAAATGTGTTAAATAGTTACTGGCTGCACAGAAAAGAGGCTGCTGATTTTGTCATCCTGGATGTTAAAGCTGCAGGAATACCTACTTTATAAAATAAATGTTGTAGGCATGCTCTGATGAAAGGAGAAGATGCGTAGGGATCCTCTTCGTCTAGCCTCGTAATAACCACCCACTTAGCTGCCTTGAGCTCTGTATTCCTGTTCACTACACCTCCACTCTTTCTCTCCGTCCCGCACTCCTCTCCTCGCTCCTCTCTCAGGCTCTCCTTCCCGCGCACTCTTTTTTTTTTTTTTTTTTTTTTCTGCGCTCGCCGTCTCCACTCGCTCGATTTAGGAACAGTACCTGTCAAACCTATGGGATTTCTCGCTGCTCTTCTCTTTGCTGTGCTGGTGATAGTTAGTGACGGGCATCTGCAGCAGCTGCAGGGAGAGCAGCGTTCTGTAGCCGGCTTTAGAGGGCACGGAATGTCATGTCTCCTCTGCAGGTAAAAGCAGCCGCATCTCTGCCTGGAGGCTGCACCGCTGCCTCTCCACAACTCTTGCTTGTCTCGCCGTCTCGGTCTTGTTTCTGCATCTCACTGCGTCTGTTTCTGTGTGTCTTGTGTGCTGCAGTTTGCTCAGTGTGATTTGTGCAGCTGCATTCTCTGGGGGGAGTGACGGCAGGCTGCCGGCTAATGTGTACCACTAGCTGTGATTTTTAGCTGCTTCTGCCAGATTATCAGCTCATCCGCGGTGGGTTCAGGGAGAGAGGCTGGCGGTGGGTTCAGGGAGAGAGGCTGGCGGTGGGTTCAGGGAGAGAGGCTAGTGGATTTCGGGTGATGACATGAGGCCAAGTTTACTCCTTTGCCATCACTGTTGTGTTTTTCGCATCTGATGCTTCTGCCGAGTTCAACTCCACTAGAGCTGCAGATAGTTATGTAATGTGACTGTATGACTATGCTAAGACAGTGAAATATGACTCATCAGTGAAGATGACGCAGCACATGATTGTGAGTTGTGAATCAGGATTACACACGGAGACATGCCATCGCAGCGTAGAGTATATATTTATCTAACTACTGTAGAGTGACACTTTACTTTTACTCCCCCCGTATTAGCAGGTATCAGAGAGGCACGTTTATTTGTAAAGCACTTATGAACAACAAGGTAATACAATGTGCTTTATATAGAACATAAAAGGTATTAAGACAAGATATAAATGAAACAAAAGGAGATTTAACAAGACAAAAAAGGCACGCATAAATAGGATTTCAAGAGAGTAAAATAAAAGTTAGATAAAAAGTAATACAGAATATCATTTACAGTGCAGCTACAATGCGGTGCTAACTATGAATAAATAGTGACTAAACAGAACTGAGAGTTGGAGCAAATCACAAGTTGGAGTTTGTTCCACATAATACAGGGCATAAAAACGCTGCCTCTCTGTAAGCTGGCATTTCAAAATGGAGCAGCAGATCAGAAAAGTACTTTGGCCATAAATCATTCATCGCTTTATAAACCAACAGCAGTTCTTACAAATTTTTTTTCCAACTAAGTCACAAACAGGACCAACAGGAGTGCCTAGGACCCAGTATGGCGATCTGAGAACTGGAGTGATGTGATCCACTTCCTGGTCTTACTGAGAAGTCTGATAGCAGTGTGCGGAATCAGCTGCAGCTGTTTTAAATGTGGCTATTGAAGTTTAGGTGCAAGTCCATGATTATACCAAGACATCTGACTCTGTTTGTGGTCTTTAACATTAGTGACTGAGCACTGAAGAAACTATTATTTCAGTTTTATCTTTGTTTAACTGGAGAAGTTAGGACACATCCAATTACTGATGTTTAATGCAATTACTTGATGCATATAAGGAACTCCTGTCTCCTGATATACCAATAATGAATGCTTCATAGGAAGAGTCACAATAATAAAGATACAACATGTATTAATATCTGCTTAAAATGATCTCCTAATTAATATATTATGCGTTATGAACAAATTTTGCTTAAAATGTTAAATAAAGTAATACCCAGTAAAAAAAAAAAGTATATATATTATTATTACTATCAATGGCGATATTCGAAGTGGTGATGTGGTGTGAATTAAAGCTGAACTCAGATCAGTGGATTCAGTGACCCATGACTGAATTCCCTCTCCTCCCTTTTGCTCTGCAGGTCTGACAGTGCAGCGGACAAAATCAGGTAAGTCAGGTCTCTGAATACTCTTCCTTTTCTTTCGGAGCGTGAGCATGCAGCGTCTGCTGTGTGAGCGCTCATCGTGGGGCAGAGATACAGCCCCGCTGTCACCCCATTTGCCCCGGCCCGTCCACCCCGCATGTGACACACAGATTCGCGGCTTTGTCCGCTGACCAAGGTGTCTGAATGCGCTTTACATTTGGAGAGGCCTGCAGTGAATACAGTTGCAAGCCACGGAATGCCATTGTTTGCTTTTATTTGGACAAACAGCACCAGACACAAACAGGGCTTTTGTGAGTTGGGACACCATTGTGGAGCTTTTAGTCTTTCAGCTAGCCGGCCGGTGGCAGGTCAGCACTGTGGACACGCACCGTGGGCACGTCACTGTATCCTTCAGGGTGTGAAGGCTTTGCTGCCTTGGCAAAGAGGTTCAAGGCACAAGCTGAAAAGGTGAGTGACAGGTGATGTTTTTAGTCTTGTGCTGCACCACAGGGGAAATGTTGGAAGAGGATTTTCGAAATAGCTGGTCTTCCATGCTTAATGCGGTGGAGGAGAACTTGAATATGCATTGATTTAGTATCACAGTTCATACTCTGAATTTACAAAACATTTAGGACGTCTTTTCCGGTGCTGGGTTTCAAATAAATGTAATCTAATCTAAATTGTGACAATACAATACCTGTTGTATTTATTTACATCTCCTCCTTTGTGACTGGTACATTATATTGTCAGGTTGTTGTTTTTATATATAGAATAAAGGTTAGTTTGATATCTACATTTAGTAATTCTGGGTTTGCATGTTTTTACAAATGATGTCTGGTGGTATCTCAGCACTGACTATATATTGTGTAAAGTTATATTCATGAGGCCATAACTAGAGAAGCTCTTTGATTTGTGTGTGTGTGTGGGGGGGTATACTATGCATGCAGTGATCAGGCGGGAGAAGTGGTGTTCATTTGGCACATTTTCTGAGCTGAGTGGACGATGTTATTTTGGTGCATTTGTGTGTGTGTGTGTGTGTGTGTGTGTGTGTGTGTGTGTGTGTGTGTGTGTGTGTGTGTGTGTGTGTGTGTGTGTGTGTGCGCTCTGGTATGTGTGTGTATGGTTTGAGTGGTCAGTCATGCGAGATGGGTGACTATCAGGCGGGCCAGGTTTAAACCACTAGGAGTCTCTGCACTACACACAACACAGTTTGTGTTGGCTGCGTACATCATCTTTCGAGTCAGTAGCCGTGCAACGTAAATGGAAATTGAGGGGAAAGGCAATGTTTAAACTCCAGTTGTTTCAATCTCTTGTTGAAATGACTTTTGCAGATGGACTGAAAACCAGCTTTCATACAACAGCTACATCCAAATGTGTGATATTTGGCAGAAAGTCAGCAAGTCAGCAATTAGATGAAGTGACGTTTCTTTTTGTAGAATTGAGTGTTAGGGTACAAATCTTGCAATATTGTTAGTCCCTGTCATCTCATTTGTGTTACTTCTCATGGCTGTTTGACCTTAACCACGCAGAATGACGTTTGACTGGAGTTTGACACTCTTGTTTTCACATTCATCTGCTGAAGAGAGTCATTCGCGTCTAATCTGAGTATAAAACGTGTATCTAAAAGTATGATTTTGTGACATTACAACGTGTTTGGAAGCAAATCACTGGCCAGTTTGTAACTTCTACAAGTGTGAAAATGTGAAAGGTCTTCAGTGCTGATACACTGAGAATGGTCTAATCAGCAAACTAGGAGACGTCTTGTGTCTAACTGTTAAACTATTAAAATTAATAATATCTGCATATTCATAGATTATGGATGATGGATTTTTCAATGGTAGAAAACACATATCCGACACAAATTAATATTCAGAGCAGTTTTTAAGAATGCTAATGCCCACGTATATTGCTGACTTTCACCTTTACAAACGGTGGAAGTTATTCCCTGCAGTGTTCACACTGGTGCAACTGCAAGCTAAATTTTCTGTAGAGTATTTTTACCTCCAGTTCTCCTCATAGCAAAACAAAGAGCCTTCATATGATGTATGAGTTAGACCGACCTGGTGTGATCAAATTGGAAAAGGGTGTTTTTTAAGCTACAAACTAAATGATATGGCTGAACTTTGATGAAACACATCAATGCTGGTGATGATATTGACCTTTTTATTTTTTTATAAAAATGTTAATTTCATGGTTGAAAACACCGTCTACTGTTTTAAGTCAGTCCTAATCTTGCAAGGCCAATTCTGAGACAGAGGTTACTGGGACTAATCTACATCATGAAATAAAAGCATACTATCATTCAGAATCGAGCCGGGAGGAGAGCAGACGGCAGATCTGGAGGCCGACACATTTGGGTACGCGCTGGCTGAATTTGAGTTGGCGGGGGGGGTTGTGGGGTGTGATTCTTGTCTAATTTGTTGTCTGATTAACAGTAAATGACATGGAACTGCTTCTTTTTTGAGTGAGAGGACTCCACTGAGCTCTTTCCGATGAATTAAGCAGCATGAATACACGTCAGCCTCATACAGTCGCCCAATAGTGAGCACCTCATCTTCCATATTATAGAAAATTGTTGTTTAATTAGCTGTTATGATAGCCTTGCAGATGAACTGTAGCTGTAGTGCGGCCTTTCAGCCAATTCCATTTAAGATGTATGCATCCCATATGAATTTTATAATTTTGATAATACATGAAACCCCACTGCAGGTATTTCTTAAGTGGTCATGAGTCACACAAACTGCAAGAGATCGATAGTTAGTTTGTTATGAAGCCGACTTTAAATAATGCATGCTAAAAAGCCCTTTGGCAGTGGAAGTGGAAGTGCATTTGGAAACTCTGCAGTTTGGATGTTTAAAAGAAGAGTTGGAGTCAGTTGTTGTCGGTGTGTCTGCAAGGCAGACAGAAGCTCTGATGTATTCTATTGCTGATAAAATAAGTGGCTGCTAAGTCAAATAATGTGACAGTAGCTGATCTTGTCTTTATGACTGGTATTGAGCTGCTGCTGAGATTCTCCTCAACAGTCCCGCGTTTTACTTGATGCCTTTTCTGCCTTCGTTCCAATGTCCGCGTTGCTCTTCCGCCGTCTCAATTGCGGGATTATCGATCATCGTCTGTGGTTTGAGACATTTGCTTCCAGTGATGGAGGTCAGCATAATCTGATCTTCCTCTTTACTTCGTGCATGAGCCTCAGAAATGCAAGGATCCAACATATTGAGAAAATGATACTCACAAATAGACGGGGTGGAACAGGTTTCTCGTTCCAGATGACTTTCAAAAAAGGAAACGATAAATCCGTACAGTCTAGCATAATTCACCCAAGCCTAGATAACATATTTAATTATCATCCAGGTCAGAAACTTCACTAAAATCGTAGTATACTTCCTGCAATAGTGTATTTATTTTTCTTTACTTCTGTTGTCGGTTCGGTGCTAATCTCTTCATCGAATATTCTTCATTCATTTCTCTTTATTGGCCTGACATGGATACATCTACATCTTTTTCTTGAGATATCTGATTCCTCTTGGCAATCCTCCCTAATGATGCCCGTAGTTTCACACCTATCAAGCATCAGCTGCGCACAAGATACACCCAAATGCTGACAATGATGCAAGTGTGTGTTTTTTTGCTGAATTTGGGTCATGGGCTCTGCGGGGTAGTTATTTCTGCAAGATACTATGTATTCATGACGTAGTTGCGATCCCTTCTCCATATTCATGTGTGCGTTTGTGCGCGTGCAGCCACCGCATCACTGATTGTGCTCCTCAGAAAAGACGTCGTGGCGGCGCAGTGGCCGAGGACGGCGAGTGCATGCGTGCAGCTTGTAGCGCAGACGGAGGAGGAGGAGAGAACGAGAAAGCGAGGGGGAGCAAAGCAGGGGAGGGAGGCTGATAAAGCAGGGAGGAGGAGGAAAGGAGGTGAAGGACCACCCTTATCGAGCATAGCCGCTCGCACGGAGCCTACCAAAGGGACCTTCCCACACACACACCATGGCCCGCCGGCCAATCGGAGAGCTCGCATCCCTGACCCATCCTCCCTCGTATAACTGCTCATCCATGGCTCAGCGAAGCAGATGTGAGGGGATGCGGTAGGATGCGAGGATGCGAACCACCTGGTCGAAAAATTGAAAGTCACTGTGTTTTTGATATACGGGGGGGGGGGGGGGAAAGACGGCGGCTTGATAACAGCTGTGAGGAATTGAGGGCAAGGAGGAGAACACTGGTTTCGATATGTTGGTGTCAGGGTAGCGGCGTTCAGTCAGTCTGGACATCCTGCGGCTTCTGAACAGGCGTTCTAGTTTAACAAGTGTTGTCTCTATCACCTCCGTTTGCAACTTTCAGTTTCTGAGCCGGTGACATTACTTTTCCTCTGATTGATTTTGGATGCGCCGCATAAGAGAGGAGGACAAGGAGGATTTTATGAGGCTTGGCGAAGATGACAAGGCATGCCGGACAGATGACAAATGACAATCTGACAAGGAAACAGAGGGACAGAGGTTGAAGAGAGGCCATGAGAGCCAGGAGAGAGGCCAGGATGGTGTCTGCCTGTTCACCATGCACAAACATAAGGTCAGGTCTGATTTCTGTTACCTTTCTTTAGCCGTGGCACTTTCTTTTTCCCTCGTCTTGAGTTTCAGCACTAGCATTAGCGGACATGCATAACGGATATGAGCTGCATTAAATCTATGTGAAATGAATGTGTTATTCATGGCAAACTCAATGTATGCCAGGAATAACCTTTGATATTTGAAGAAGAAAAAAAAACAGTGTTACAATAACAATGTCAAGAATTACATTTGTATACAACAGATAAAATATAAGATGGATTCCAAAGATTTAAATACAGCCAAGTATTAAACGTTGAACCGACATATCTTTACATCTAAAATCTAATTTGCACAGTTATAAGAAACCCTGGTTTATTTTCACCTGTACTACTATACCTACTATATAATCCAGAGTTTGCTCTCTGACACTCGTTCTGTGATTATCTACTGAATTAAGTGCTAATGTAGTTTCCACTGCCCAAATCACATGACTTGAACAACCCTGCTATTGTTCTGCAGCTGTACCCTTTTCTGTTTGACCTTTGCTGCCAAAATGCACCCGCTTTCTCTCCGTCCACAGCAGACTTTTGAATACCAAGTACATTATTCTGACTTGTCTAAGAAATTCAACAAGCCTTTTATGACATAAGAATAATGTAAAGGTGCATGTTTAGCTGTTTTATACATTCAATACATAAAGCTGTGACTCTATGAGTGTTATACATTTATTCTTGTAGGTACGGCAGGTTTTATATTCCTTTCAGACTGGCTCTGCAAATTCAGTGTTAAAATGATTCTCTGTCAGCTTTTCATTTCTTCAGCAATCCCTTCAAATAGGAGAAATGTGTCAAAAAGTATTAATATACAACCTTAACCTGATGAATGCAGGGCGTGGTGGAAGAAATCACCTTATGTCAGTGTTCCCTGCAACACACACGTTTTGAGTGGACAGGATTTTCCGGCTGGCTTCAAGGCCTCCTAAATCTCCGCTGTGATCTCTGCTCCCCAGGTCCATTAGGGACAATTTGGTTAGATTTACTGTGCCTGTCGATGGGGATACGGGGCAGTCCTAGAGCTGCTTTAGGTTACCACTCTGTGATGAATACTCCTGGCAGGCATTACTGTGTTACACTCGCATAACTATCTCTGCAGCCCTTTCATGAATCACGAATGATAGTCATTAAGGAGCGAGGGGAGTGCTAGTAGCTCAAGCACACTTTAATTCATTATTTCTATTATGAGACTAGAGAAAAAAATTGCTAATTTGCTTTTGGAAAAAAAAAAAAAAAAGAGAGATTGCTGGCTTAAGAGTCTGTGTGAGATTCGTTCTATAAAATGGACTCACCTTTTTTAAAATGGTGATTCAAATAGTGGCACGTCATTCATACAGTAATGTAATTCATAATGTGTATCTATTCTTTTCTTTGTTGTCAACATTTATCGGTCTATATAAGTACATTTTAAATCATTTAAAACCAGAAGAAAATGAACTTAACTCTGGTCCGGTGTCTTGTGCTGATGGTCAGTGAGATGAACGCTTCTGACAACACTGTCCATGTAAGCACTGAATTAAAACACGCATTGTGTGACAATCTGTGGGCTTTACTATTTTAAATGCGAGTTTCATTTAAGGTATGCAAATTCAACAGTGCATGTTTCTGACAGTGTTGAGGTGAATAAACATTATTTAGAAGTAATCAACTAAATGAAGGGATGCTGCTTTAGATGCTGAATTGTAGATAAAAACAGAACAGTAGGTGATTCATTAAGTATCGTGTCTGTGTCTGTCACTGGCACACCCACTCACTGCTTTTTGTGAAAGGTCTTGTTTTCATGCTCGGTGGACGTCTGCCTCACTGGGGAGTTACGGGAGATATGTCATGCACATATGCCATTTAATGACCCGAACTAAACTAAATTTAGACCCGTCTTTGTCTTTTCGAGACAAATCTGTCCGCTCCCGTCCTCAGTTGGAGCTCAAATTGATACCAATCCATTCGTCATTAAGCCCACTGAATGTACTGTCTTAATTAATGTAGTATTGGTTGCATGGGGAATTTGTGGTCTGTGAGGTAATGAAGCTGGAGTTCATTTAAATCCATTGTACCACTCTAAATAGTAAATCGGGGCACTAACAGTATGTGGGGCAATGATGAGGAGACCATACGGAGCAGGGTAGAGCCAGCCATAATGCACATCCAGCTCCCCCTGTATCAAACTTAAGTGGGCTGTGTGTCTGCATCCAACAGGACTTTACTGCTGACTAATCACAGGGCCTCTGGTGACTCGCGCTGTAATTCACATATGTTCATCAGCAAATCAATCCAGCTGATCACGCTAAAAGTATATATCTCTGCCCCAGCAGGCCAACATTTAAGCTAGTTTTTTTTTCTGCAAATAGGCACTCTTATCCAGATGCATATCCACAGGGAAGACATTTAGATATGTTGGAGGTGGAGATCAATCTGTCTTGTTACAATGAATAACACAATGCAGAGCTGTAGAGGATTAACACTAAACTCTAAATTGAGACATCAACTGTCAAATTCAATTCTTCGTGGCAGATTGCCTTCCTAAAACATATCCGTCTTTAATGGGAGGTCCGTTTTTTCTGGTTTCATTAATCAGTGGTGTAGTCTGTCTCCTCTGCATTGCCTTCCACCGTAGCAGACATGATTGATTTCCCCTCTAGCTGTAGTACAACAGGGGCCATTGAGTGTTCTAACTTGGGGCTTCTTCTGTTCCTCTGCTTCCTACGTTTGTAAGAGAACAGGCACTCACAGCCAACATTTTCAACATCCACTGTGCGTTTATGTTGCGTCTATCAAGCAGCAACACAGCATTTGGCTAACAATGTTAATGCTTAGGTGTTTGATCTCAAAGGGAAATTCCTCAGTTAATACATTTCCTCTCATTGAGAAGATGTTAAACTTCATTACCTCACTGAAGGGCATAACATCTGTGGTTGTTGTTGCACAGCCAAAGGAAACTTCTCAATGGGTGCTGGGAAGCTCGGTCAGGGGTGAAGGAGTGGGAAGAAATTGCTTTGACTGGAGAGGCAAATGTATTATCAGGTGCCACGGCAGAAATGAATTGATTGAATAGATGGAGTGGTTGAGGGCCTCTGATCACAGTGATTCATGGTACATGTGGGCACTCTGTATTGAGTCACAGCAGCGACAGCACTCTGCCAGCCCAATAACACATTGCTTTACTTTTATACCAGCGAGCACAAAGACACACAAAATGCACACTCATGTACTTTTCTGTGAAACGTTAGCCGGAAAGAATTATTGTTTGCTTTGAATCGTCTGGATTACAATAAGACTAAAAGTAAATGTCAGAGCATATTTACGACCACGCTCGGGGCTCGCCATTTGAACTCGAGCGCTCCCCAAATAAGCGTACCGAGGTGACTGAAGGTGTGGTTTCTGGTCCTCTTGAAAGTAAAGTGTGTTTTGTTTCCTTGCCAGGAAGCGCAAAATAAAAGATTCCTTACCTTTTTCGTGAAGACCAGAGACAATTTTCTGTTTATTTAGTCGAGAGGACTTCTGGAAACTGTAGCAGATGTCAGACATCAATATCAGTGAATTTTAGATTATTGTGCCAACTGCCATCAGGACAATCACGTCATGAAAAAGAAAAGATATTCTACCAAAACCTCTCATTCACTCTTCTCTACCCTCACTGATAGGCCAAGCAAAAGAAGTGGAAGAAACTGATATGGAAACCCCAAAGGTAGGATATCACTCACCAAGCAAAAGACACTCCACACATGAGCATTGACATTGAATGGCCGCTTCAAAGATATTGAATGTGTGTTCTATATCTGTATATTCTCCCCCGTTTTTTTTTTTTTAAATGAACCTATGTTCTTAGTCTTCAAGTCATGTGATTATCTCGTCGTAGTATGTCACACTCGCATATACCAAAAGATGGAGCCGTTTCATTGTGGCATACTTTATATAAATCCCATGATTGCGTCTACTTCCTCTCCGCTTCTTCTGGTCCTCAGATTTCACAGTGTGTGAGATCCAGGAACAAAACTGCTGTAGCAACATTTACTGAAACATTGTCAGCATTGTCCTCTGCAGGAGCACCGCAGGGGTTAGAGGTTGGCACACTGTAGTCATTTTGTTTCCAATATGGCCTGGTTGTGGCCAAAATATGACTACTCACTGAGTTGCTGCACTGTAGAGAAACTGTAAAACTCTCTACTGTGATGTGAGGTGGAAAAAGTCATCAATGAATGGGCACTCCACAGATTTCACAGGATTAGATCGCTAGTTAAGAGGAGTTCTACTTAGCCTGTGAAAACAGTCATGTATTGTCTTCTGTTGCTCTGGAGGAGCTTCGTCATGTCTGAGAAAATAACCCTGATGATGTCGTGATGATCGGCCCATAGATGACACATTTATTACGTAAAAGCCTGTGTTACAAACTGGATTTTGGGAATTTTGTTTATTACTTAAACATACACTTTCAAAATTATTTTCTCAATATCAAATATGTCTGTAGAAACATCGCATTTTATATTTCAGTGTTTTAGGAGTGTTAGGAGCGTGCTTCTGTTTTCAAAGTACAGATGAGTGACATAGAGTATGGCATTTCATTTACAGTTCTTCCATTTTGAGACATCATTGAGTTACTTGTGTTAATTTGTGTATTAATAATGTGCGAGTACTACCACAAAACAAATGTAGTATCATGGAACTGGCTGAAAGGTGTGTCTGCATTTTTTTTTAACTTCAACTTTGTTTTGGCTGGAAGTAAGAGGGCACTGTGAGTGGGTGTAAAACACGACTAAAGGTTTGGTGTGTGGCTGGAATTGGTGCAGTTGATAAAGACACATGCTAACGTTTGGACATGTTTCATATTAACTTGTGCTTTCCTCTGACAGACATGACTTGTTGGTTTGAGAATGGATAGATGGCGGCACTTCCTACAAGGAATCCATAAAATCCATAAATCTTTTTCAGTTTCTTACTCCAAGGCACGTTAGTGTGGTGGTGGTGGATTCTGAGAAGTGTCCAGTTCAGAGGTTTATGCAGCCTTTTAAATCTCAGTGACAGAAAATCAATCAATCAGTCCCACTGCATTTTAGTCACTGGCCATGCTACTTTATGACTATATTTAGTATGACTGCTAAAGATCTGTTCCAAAGTTGTGCATTTGTGTCCTGTTAGTGCCAGGTTGGTAAATATGATACACTTGAATAATATCTTTTGGATTTAGGGGTTATGTAAGACAGACCTTTGCTGTTATCTTAGAGAACAATTTCCCTCTCTGCAATATTTGACCTTGTTGATGTTATCCAGGGTTTCAGGTTTCCATCCACAGCGAAGGCTTGATGCAGAAAAAGCAGTGGGTCTTGATTGTGATTCATGGCATTAGCTTTGCAGATTCATTCCCTGCAAAGTTGAGGTGTTTTGAAAAGCCTGAGGCCTTGCTGGGTGATTGTTGCTTTGTCACCATGAGTGACATTTGTGAAGCTCGAAATAGCTTAAGTGCCGTCCTTGAAGGCCATTTGGCATAGCAGTGTTAAGCAAATGTAAAGTCAGTGTTTTCTGTGTGTGCGCGCCTCCGTGTGGCTTAGCATCGTGTTTTCCCTGTCTGTATTTCTGACTGAAAACATCAGGCAAGGTCCACATGTGGCCCTGAAGCAGCAGGCTGGACCGCTCCCGGTTAAAATGATGACAGGGTTGTCTCTGTGGCAACAGCCCTGAATGACTATAGATGGAAGGGTTGTCTGGGAGGGGTCAGTCAATATCTCTCCACCCCAATCCCTTCTCCCATCACGACTCTAGGCAGAGTCCTTTAATATATACTATATATTAAAGGACTAAACTCAAACGTGAGTGCATGTCAGTGTCAAAAAAGTCGGACTAGTACAGAATGAACATGGACTTAATTTAGACCGTGTCATCCATGCAGCTGCTGTGTTTTTAATCAACTTGCCTGTTTAAATAAAGGTTAAACAAAGGTTTCTCTGAGGACAGAGCACTGGGACACAGATGGGGTTATTCTTTCACCCGCGGCGGTTTGTGTTTGAGTTTTACGAACAGTGAACAGCCCCTCAGCGACGGCACGTCTGACCACGTTGGCTTCCGCACCACAGTATCTTCTTGCTCACTGATTATGAGGAGCTATTTCATAAGTGTGTGACGACTGAGCTGCCGTTGGGTAGTTATGTAATTACGAACAATGAGGAATGGGTGTCGATGATGAAATGAGAGACAAATAAAACACAGGAGTATCCTAAAGGTCCTCCAATTTAGTAATAAGAATGTTTGTGCCAATTTCTTTATAGATTATTTTCTTAAATTGTACAAAAATATGACTAAAAAGACCTAATGCATTTAAAATATTTACAGTTAAAGAGCTTCGCCCAAGTGACTCTGACATTTCTGTCCCTAGACAAGAGTGTCAGCAGTGCAGTGACACAGTAGCAGCTAAAATGTACCCTCCACTACTGAATGTGGACTAGATCTGGGGAGATCAGCAGAACCCGATCTCTCTGTGTCGTGGCATCATCTTTCTGAACAGAGCGACTGTGTATTTGAGGAGCTCAGGGTTATGGATGTGATGAGTCATTGATGTACTGCATAATAGCTACAGTTCAGGCTGAAGAAATATACAAAGACGTTTTGTGTCTTTTTGCTGGTTGCCAACAGAGATATACTGGACTGATCAATCTATTAATGTTGCTCAACTTCTGATGAATCTTAATTTGTCATTTGCGCACTGATAACACAAACACAGTGACTGGGTTCTTGTTAGTGTAGAATCTTTGTCATAATGATATGGGACATTTAAACAGTCAAATAAACATTTTGGACCTGTCCCTTTAATTATTTTGCCGTAACAGTTTTATTTAAAAAAACACGGCCTATTTTCATCCTGCTTGCTGCAGCAGAAACAGGAAATGGAAGGCTTTTTTAAATGAGTGCTTTAATGTCAGCATGTGCCGTGCTTTGTTCTTTTATTCATGGGGCACGTGACAGCCTCGCAGAAGGCCATCTGTATTTCACTTTATCACTTTTTGGGTTGACCTGATATTAAACATGATATCTATCATTTGCGGTGTTGCTCTTTTTTGTTGTTTGCAATCGAAAGTATACTGTCATTCATCCTCACTGCCATCGTTCCGTCGTTCACCCTCCCTCCCTGGGCTTTTATGTTTTAGTCAATGCCGGCTGTCTGCAAAGTGTCTGTTCTGTCCTCAGTGGGATGTCTGCTGCTGCTGCTGTGTTTTCTGCATCATATTAAATTTACTCGGGCTTCCTACTGAGCCACTTTCTGTTGTGCATTCCTGTCCCATGTTTGCATCTGTTTAACCTTATTCTCGTCTGTTGCCTGTGACTCTGTTGATCAGTCATGTAAACCTTTACTACTACGCCGTCTGTCTTTAATCCACACCTCCTTCTCATTCACATCAAAAACACATGTTCACCCTGTAGGCTGATTTCACTTCTTCCTTTACGTATTCGATTAAATGAAAGTTGGATTCAAGTAAATAGATCTCCGTCTCATTCGATTTCTTTTTTGCTGAAGTATTTACAGTCGCACATGTGTGCATACTGTATATGCCTGTGTTTGCATGCCGTGAATGCATTTCTGCTCTCTGTCTCCACACTGTGGCCTCGAGCGCTCAGATTGACCGACGTGTTCAGTTCAACAATAAACAAACAGCTGATCAGATAGTAGAGATCAATCTATGGCAACATGAGTAGGAAAGCGGTACAAGCGTAATCCATAGTGTGTTACAGGGAAAAGGAACGCCCACCAGGCAAATGGAGTCAAACTCACCCCGCCATCCAATCCCACAAAGCAGTGTAGAGGGATTAATCCAGATTATCTGCAAATGCTATTCTTAGAGTTGAATTAAAAAGTCTCTGGGCCAGATTAGGGTTCAAGGAATGTTAAAAAAGAAGCTAATGTTGTAATCCCATGACAGCTGTTTTGCTGACTAATAGTTAACTATCTGTTAAGGTGTAATTCAGTCAATGAAATATGTGTTGGAACCTCTATTCTTCGCATTTCTTTTAGAAACCTTCCTATAAAGGGCACATTAAACATGTATTCAGGGAAGTTGAGTGTAAATGAATTTACTTTTACATGAAATTAAATCAATTCCTGTTTTTGCCTGATACCAGTGGGGACACCTTTTTTTATTATTTGATCATGACAGGTGTTTTACTTTAGCAGAACTCAGCTGTTCTCTGGTCAGCAGGGGGCGTCAGTGAGAGGAACACATCTCCGATTCTCTAGAGGAGCTGTCCATTCAGCACCACTCTGTAGCCGCTTCTCCTCAGCAGGCTGGACAGTGCGCTAACCAAGAGTCAAACTACAATCACACACGGCAAGAAAGAAGACACAAAATAAAGTAGGACAGGCTTTAAAGGCCCCAAAAACACTCGAATGCAACCAAAAGTATGGCCTGATGTCTAAAATCCATCTTTCAATAGTCAGGCATGGTATTATTTGCGTTATGCTGATATTCTCTTCCTAATGGGTTGAAATTAAATTGACTAAGCCTCTGTGTGTTAAAGCTGGGGTAAACAACCTCCTGTTGCATTGTTGGACATAACAGGCTAACGTCTACTCTAATGAAAAACACATCTATTTATCAATAATTATTTTTAAATGATACAGCCACAGCACAACACGCTCATGTTGTGTAACAGTATTTTTTTTTGGAGATGCGGAAGTAATGAAATGTCACAATGAACCTTCTGGCTGCTTTGATGCATTCTCTTTATAAAATAACAGGGATGGATATTAACAATGCATGCTCCTCGGTGCATCAGCCACATGAGTAGAGGAAGCTGGGTCGAGATGAACTGCTCGTCCATTACATAAGCTCTCAGCAGTCGGGGGGGGGGGGGGGGGGGGGGGCAGGTGACTTCATACTGCCCAAACTCTGCGTCTGTCCTGGATGTTCCCAGGAATCATGGCCGACAATGTGACTAGCATTACTAAGGTGCACCATGACTACGGGTATTGTTTCTGGGTTTCTGTGACGTTAGCAAGCCATGACAAGGTGGGCACCAGATGTGTGAGAGGACTTTCTGTCCTCCTGCTTGACTGAAGCTCGGGCTACATCACTCACTTGACCTAGGAGGGGATTAGAGCTCTCATATCTTTGCCCATTTTCCTCTTCTCACTTTTCTCTCCCTGCAGTCTTGCCTTTACATTTGCAATGGGGAGAAACGATGCTGGCAAATATTACACAGAGAGAGCGCGTCATCCTGACTGCTCTTGCCTGTTCCATGGTGCAGAATGAAAGACTCCCTCGCTGATCCTCTTCCCTCTGAGAGTTTTCAATAATAAAAGTAATCATGATATGGTCTGAGGTGCTTGTTAAAAGTCAGCAATTAATAGCTAGTTATAGAATGTCTCTACAGCCTGAGATACACATGTGCAAATATGCAAAAAGAAAAACAAGGTGCAGAGATGTTGTATTGTATTAACTTTTGGATAGTGGACCAATGCCAACTAAGACTCACATTCACAAAGTTATAATTAAAAAAAATATGTTTTATAACTTGCTTGTTTCCATGATTCTGTGCTATTTAATGCTTTTGTTTCAAATCCATACCATACCAATTACCTTGCCATCAGTGTCTGTTCCAAAATGTCCCTAATATATAATTTTGGGGCTCTGATGTTCTCAGAAGACATGCTTAGCAGCCTTCTCAGTCTGTCGTATGCTGTGCTGCTCGACAAGGAGTTTTTGATTTGTTATAACTTGGAAAAATGACAGTAGAACAGGTGTTACTTTCCCTGGCATGCTATAGACCAGAAGTTTCTCTTGTAATACACAAGTGAATGTCACTGTACACATAACCAAAGTTAAGCGTCGACTCAAAGCTCAATAACAATAATAACCACTTTATATTGAGCTATACTTAAACACATTACTACGTGCTTTACTCCTCACAAAACTAATAATATCGAATCATTAAAGTGTGTGTGTGTGTGTGTCTCTCTCTCTCTTTCTATTTCTATTTCTGGGCAGGTCAACCAGAATGTCAGTTCTGATGGTGGAGGGTGGTTTGCATCAGCCACAGTGTTAGCCATCCTTAATGAGGTGTAATTTGTAATGTGCAGGGCTTTAAAAGATTAAACGGGAAGAATGTGCTGCCTCCTGACCCAGTGCCTGTGGTCATTTCCTTTTGATGACAGCTTCTATTAAAGTGAACGCTCGGTTGCTCTCTGACCCCTGTGGCCTGAGGCGGTCAAGGGAAGAGAGGCTGAGTCTGTAATTCTGGATTCTTATTTAAACTCGCAACCCAAACAAACACGGTTCTCCTGTCGATGCTCCTTTGGAAGCCTTTGTAGAATTCGATTCCATGTGTGGCTGCGTTAATATGTTAACACGCTCCAGATTGAGAAACCCTATGTTGAATTACCGATTCAATAACCACCTGTCGTAGGATCGCTCAGTCGTTAGTTAAGCCAGATAACGAAAAGATGTTGAACTTGCTTTTTTGCTGAGAGTAAAGATGCTGAGCTTATCTCCGCACGAGGAACAGCAGCTGAACTTTTGTTTAATATAAATTCAGGAGCTAAACGTTTAGTTATCTTTCCTCTGTCAAGCTTATAACTACAGTTAGTTTTGCTGCTTAAACGCCCCCACGATATTTGCTGCGATATTTGACAAGCTGTCCGTTCTCACACAGCACTTAATGCATTCGACAATGATAAGGGTTGCAGATTCACCACTCAAAATGAAAAGTAACTAGTTAAACAAAGTTAGACTTTGTCAACTGACATGACAACTTCCACCAGCAGATGTTATCAGCTGTGGCTTGCATATGCTAATTCTAAAGCTAGACATCCCACCAGTAGGTTGAAAACTCTTTGATATGAAGCTAAAAATTGAGGCTGAAGGCAAAAAGTTAGGAAAACATCACGCTATGTAAGGTTTGGCTAGATGTGCTGGAGCGTAAACTTCCACGAACCAAAGAGACAGAGTTGCTATTGTTACTCTTATTTCTGACAAGGTAATATTTTGGTTCCCACAGGGCAGATCGGGTATTTTACATAACCTGTAACTCCAGTAAATAACATAGTCAGCTTGGCATTAATGCAAGGGTACTACCGTCTGTAAACTAGTTAGCAGGGCAGGCTAACGTTTGCGGCTCACATTCAAATGGATAAGCACACAGATTAATCCCTTCCCAACACGTTTGCTCTTGTGTTCTGAGTTTTGGAAAGCATGAAATTAAAGACACCACACTTCTAACTATTGACATACAGAGCATCGCTGTTAATCCAGAGCTTGACGGGCGCTGCGGTGTCAGTCAATGGAACGAATGAAGACTATTTACAAAAGGCCCCGGTTGGATTTAAACTCCGGTTATTGCAGTCATAAAACATTCAGTAGTCAACTAAGCAAGCTGAGTCACCATGATCTCCATCTGATCCATCATGTATGCAGAGCACGTACACGGCTATAAACACGGGAGTACCCCAGTACTCTCAATGCATTAAGAGATTAACAGGGTTAGCTGCTGACACTGATCAGGGCTGGAGTCCAATACAAGAGGAAAGAATTGCAGCAGGTCCCCCCCTCACACTTAATACCCTTCTCATACATAGCATGGAGAGTGGAGGTGGGGGTGGTGGTCATTGCCCAGGGGATGTTATGGCCAGAGGCTACTATCCTGCATGCTCGAATCCTCCACACTGGGCCAAGGAGGCTTATATTGGAGAGAAACGGAGAAAGGGAGCCATCTAGGGAAGAGAAGGGAGAGAACAGGAGGGACGGAGGGGGAGGGTAGAGAGCCTGCGCCTGCTCACTATGAGCACAGCAAGTGCAGCTTTCATCCGCAGCGGAGACCGAGGGAGAGGCAGAGAGAGTTTGAGCGAGCGGACGCTGTGAGAGGGGGGACAGAGGCAGAGCATGATAGAAAAGACACAGAGTTAGAAAGGAAGCGCGACCGGCCATGTTGGCATTCATCTGCAGTCGCTAGCCCATCTGCTTCTGCTGCGTGCTGCGGTTGTGCATTGAATACTGCAGAGCATGTCACCTCCTTCTCTTTTGGGAAAAAATTGAAGAACCTCAGGGAGGTGTGAATTTCTGGCACAAGTGCTCAGCACTGCGGCACCTCGGCACAAGCGACGGAATGTAGCAGAAAGGTGGGCAAAGCCGAGGATTGTCTTTCCAGACTTTGGTGCCCGACCGTCCATCCGTCTCTGCAGCCACTGCTCCCTTCGTGCCCTCCGTGCATCTCTGTGCTCTGTGTATGGGAGGTGAGGCTTTGGCAGGCTGTCAGTCAGCATGCGGCGGTGTGAACGGGCAGCCCAGTGCCCACAACACGCTATGGACGTCAGACACTCCTCGCTGTACTAATGAAAGGCTTCAAGCTCGCCTGGTAAGGCTGAACGGAGAGCGGAGGTTTTCTCTTTGTGTGTGCGATTGTGTATTTGAAATGTAATCCGTTTTTTTTCTTTTCTGTATAGCAGCTGTACACTGCTGTCGTGTACCCGGCCAGGTGCTGGATGTCTGTGACTATTTTCTGGTATTATGTGGCTGTATTGTCATATGTCACTCTTAAGACAACGTACTCTGTTGACAAGGCCGGATGCACTGTCAAATATCTGTGCTTTTTAAAGAGGGCACATGTATAATTAGCATTAATAGATATAATTATGTTTGTCTGTCCGGTGCATTTCTACATGGTTATGTAAATCTACAGGAAATGTCTCAGTAAGTAATAAGGGCTAGGTTAGGACCCCACTAAGCTGTGACCAGAGTGTGTGTATCCAGTGCAGCTAGTGTGTGTTATTTTTTCTTCTTCTTTCCCCCCCCGCTGTGGCGACCCTGCTCTGCTCCCCTCTGGCGGGCTCAGTGTGAGCAGAGCAGCTGAGGAGAGGCACTCACGTGGCTGCCTGGAAAAGAGCAGGCACATGCTCCCTCCGTCTTCCCCCGCTCCTCACTATCGCTGTCCTCCTCGCTTGTTTCCCCCCCGTTCCCCTCGGTGTCTCACAGGGACAAACGGATCCACATCCAGGTGGCCCTGCTCTGGCTTTTTTCTTTTCAACCTGTTTCACCACAGTGTGTGCACTTTTTCCGTCGTCCCTCCTTCTATCCTCTCCTCCCCCTGTGTTTGTTTATGCTCCTCCTCCTCATCTTGCCTGATATTTTTAGAGGCGAATTACAGAGCACTGCAGGAGAGAGAAAAAAAACAGAGGGGGAGCAGTTTCGGCAACGTGCGTCCCGCTTCCTTGCTTCTCACTTTCATGAGGATCTCTTCTTTTCCCTATAGGACCTCTTTTTTTTCACTCTCTCTATATATATCTGTGTCCTTCTATCATTTGCAACCCTCTCTCCTCTCTGCTTTTCTATACCACTCAAATCTATTACTTGACTCTCCAGTCGTTTTTTTTTTTTTTACTTCAGACTGTGTCGACTGTAGCTTTGAACATTTCCTCTGAGGGCTTCATGAGATTAATTAGATAGAGTGCATACTGTATGTGTCTTCCTGTTTGGCACATACACACAGGTTACTTTACCACTGAACAGCCATCTGTTAGCATCCCATAGTCTCTTATACATAGAGATGAAACTGTCTGGCTAGCTAGCTGGGTATAGTTTGCATGCCATGTTGTCATGTTATATAACGGCGCATACGTATGTAGATTTACTGTATCCGATAGGATGCATCCCAAGTAAATGTCATAATATGATTTTTACCTTTTAATCAAGAATGTGTCTGTAAAAGGTTTATTTCAAAAATGACGCTTTATTTCAGCTGTGTTTCAGTCCACCTTGAAGGGGGAAAACTCGATGAAGGAAGAAGTGATCGTTATCGGTTCCCCTCGTAAATTCATCAAAGGGAGGATCCAGCTGAAATCTCACTCTGGTTATTTGTGATATTTTTTTTTGAGCTGCGTTCTGTTCTCCCAGAGACAATCTGCTTCTTCGGCAAAACGGTGTGACCTAGAGGTCATCCCATCACTCAATACCTCAATCACTTCATTTGTTGTCCTTTGTTATAAACCAGTAGCTGCCACCTGATAAAGCAGCTTATTTATCTACACGGGATGCAGTGATTTATCCGCGCTGGTTTGGCGCTCTCCAGGTACTCGAGTGAACTAGACAATGATTCTTGTTTACTCTCAGTAGGTTTTTATTAGTGCAAAAGTATTTGTTCCGTTTTATCTCGTGACTGGCTGCTGGCAAATGAGACTCCTAAAGATTAGGATGAAGCTCTGATTATTGTGTCATGCTTTGCCGTTATATTTATTGGGTTTTTGAGGCATATTACTCAGATTTGATCTTAACATGTACTGAAATTGCATGAAATGAAAGCCAAGATAGAATAGTTGAGATGATGATTGTGATCTGATGGAAACGACGGGAGTGTAAAAGAAATATTGGTCATAGTGATAAGAAAGAATCTCATGATGTCGATGTCAGGGGAAAGTCGATGTCAGGGGAAGCGAGTGTCAACGAGTTTTTGTTTGTTTTGTCACAGTGCACGCTGTGATTGAGAGCCGGGGGGGGGGTATTTTTGCAGCATTACTTGTCAGAAAGAGAGAGGGAGAGAGAGAGAGAGATTTGGCAGTGGCCCCGATGTGGGGATGTTTGCTCTCGATACGACATTTGGTGTGACTTAAATCTGCATGCAAAACATCTGCACACAGATGTGCACACGCAGCCAACAGCAGCAGCTGTAGCAACAGCGAGGCACAGACAGCAAGCTTGAGCTGGAGCTTACTCTCTGCACGTGGCACCACGGACAAGCCTGTTGATGCTGCCTGACAGTCGGACAGACCGAGTGCCGACTCGCATACGTAAATGCCCGTGTGTATCTTTACACCCGAGTCGTCTGGTCAATTGTTCAGCTCCTTGAACGTATTGATCTTTGCCAATCGGAGCCAGGCGACTGTGGTGTTTTCTCTGCTTAATGTCATGGTCGGAGCTCTGTGGAGTAGCCTTCTGTCTGCCATTTCTGCTTTTACGTCCCTTTGAGACTGCAGCTTTTTAGCTCATGCATGCTGTCATGCAGACAAACGGAACATCAAAGACTTTTGGAAACTTGCAACATCCACCAACATATGCACGGATGCTTCAGATCCTCACATAACGCACATGCACGCCAAACCCCCAGGCGTGTACCATCCAGTGCCGAGCCACTCATGGTCTCTCTGGGCTATTTTAAAACTGACTTCCCAATTGTAGCTCCCAGGTCTCTGGACCAAGAAGCATCATTTCAATATGTGAAGTATTAGAGAGGGAGAGGTTCTACTGCGTTAACTGTAGGTGAGCTGCTGGTCGATCAGCTGCTCCTCCAGATTTAAAACGGTAATCAAAAGTCACGATTAAAACTATTTCTACATGCTCGGAAAACATGAATGTCCACAGCTAAGAGTTTGTTTAAGAATGTACTGGGAGGCTTGGAACCAACAGCAGCCTTACAGATAAAGCACTGCACCATCAGACTGGCCCACAACGGACTTCCGAGTTCACAGCAGTAGCCCTGCAGTGAAGAGAAACCGCAGAATTGTTTCCCTTCTGGCCACTGCATATTAACACTCCCTCTCTCTACCCCTGTCCCCTTTTCCCCTTTTCCCCTTTTTTTATATATATACTGCATCCTTCCCACAAGCCATTTGTCTTCGCTGATTATGCTCTATTCCCCGGCACACTCTTCTGCCTGCTCACAATACAACCGGCTTTTTTTTTTTTCTATCTTTGGGCTGTGAGGGAATATGATGGATGATGCATTGATTGGTTTGCAATGATTGATAAAGTCGCTGGAGAAACTTTTGCTTTGCTTGCATAGCGCTTAATGAGAAAGGATTTGTGTCTAAAGTGGTATTTTGTGTTCGCATTAATAAGGACTAAGGAAGGCTGGTTGCATTAATCTTAGTATTATGACGGGTGCATTTGCTTCCAGGTTACTTTTAAAGTATCAGTCATTCCGTCCATGACACATGACAGTCATGAGTACCCCTCCCTGATGTATGTCTGATGAAAAGGATTCACGTTTGCATTCCATGGTTTCTCAAATATAGCTTGTCCAAAAAAACAAAAAAAGTTAATTTTCAATTAAGCTTTTTAAAAGCACGACCGGAACCTGCTTCCCTCCCTCCTGTCTTATAAACTGGCATGTGTTTATGTGTACATGGAAGTAATTGTTTTAATCTAATATATTAGTTATTTGTTGAGTTAACACTTGAGGAATCCAAACTTAACCTTATGCACCTGCAGGCTCCCTGTGTTTCATTATGCCCGCACAGACAGCTACATGTGATCGGTGACATCATAAGAGCTGGGAATGAACTTCTCCCTTTTAGCGCCGAACAAATAACTGCTAATGAGAAATGAAATAAATTTATGCCATTTCTTAAATAGGGCTGCAACTAACAATTATTCTCATTATCGATTAATCTGCAGATGCTTTCCTTTATCATTTGATTAATCAACAATGTTTTTGTCTGCATGACATTAGGAAATAGTGAAAATGGCCAGTATACGTAAAAGATATTTGTATAGTAGACGTAAAACTAAGTGTTATGTAATACACACCTGCTAGACAGGAAATTGAAATGATGTGAAAGAAAAGGTTGAATTCCTTCACACTGTCAACACTGCGTTTATTAGTGACACAAAGGGATAATAGGTGCACAAATGAAGCCCATACAGAGACTTAAAGATAACACTTTTGATCAAACAGAAATAGTTACTGTAGATCTCACACACAGACACAAGGAAAGATGTGGAAGTGATGCTTAGAACTTGACAGCATCAAAGCGTCCTATGTGGCCAATATTCTGGTAGAGACTAGAAATATCAGAGATGACTGAGAAACTCTCTGTATCTTTCTTTCATTTATGCATTTTAGGTAAGTATACAAAACCAGCTTCAATTTAGATGTTTAGGAACTACAGGGCTGTGTTAAGATGCTAAACCGCTTGAAATTCACTGTAGAATATAGTACAGGATAGGTTGCCTCTAATAAACGCTGTGATGATGGTGATGGTGGGAATTCAATCTGTTCTTTCCCCAACATATATCTATCTAACTAAAGTGGAAGGAGAGTCTATTTATATGTTTGCGGTTCAGGAACTGCAGCGACTAGTGTGAAGTTGTTTGGATGAGCGTTTCTCGAGATGATATTCCGGGTGGTGCCGTTTGAATTTAAATCGGTGATGTTTAATTATAGCTGCTTTTAAAACAGGTTCTTGGACCCAGAGGTACAGTAGGTCACGGCTTCAATGAGAACCCAAAAATTGTTAGAGGCCTATGTTAGGTTGCCACACATTGAGGATAATTAGGCAGCTTAATTAAGCCTGGACTAAATGCTTAAATCATGCTCGTGGGATTGGATTTAAATAGTTTTTAGGAAAGCTAACGACACACAGTGGTTTCACTCCGTATTTGATTGTTTTTGTACGATACTGACACACGGCTATCAACACAAAAAGTTTGTGTCCGGATCTTTCAAACTATCTTCCCGAGCGAAATAGAGATATCGTCTGTCAGGGAGCCACCGCTGGCTCCTTTCACTCCGGACATGTTCACAGCAAAGTGCCCTTAAACTCCGGGGCTTTGTAGATAACTAATGGCGTGTGTTAATGCTTTATGCTGCAGCATCATCACCCCGTTACACACACAAACACACAAACACACACCCTCCTGCAGCTCTCTCGTTGTCCCTCTAGTTGGGAACACTTCAAGTAGCGGTGCACATGAATGGCTTGACGGGCTGCCATGGCAACTGCACGGTCGAGACACAGTCGGTCTTGACGGACATTTCCGACCCAGCCAGGCGTCGCCACATTTTATGTTGCCGTGACAACTCGGTAAACAGCATGCCTTTCCTCTCAGAAAGATGGAGAAATTAGTTGGAGTGTTTAACATTTGGTGGGGGTGTGTTCGGCTTACATTTACACCAGAATGAATTGGGGGGGGGGGGGGGGGTGGTTGAAAATGCTCAAGCCTGTCAAGTCTGTCAGTCATGAGTGAATCAACAGCAAAGGGCCCACGGCCATTCATTACGTACCATTTCTCTGAGTGCGTGTGGTCAATTTGACCATCTGCATGTCCCCTGGGCGCAACAACAAAGAGAGGAGAGGTCCCTCTAAGTAGGTCAGTTGTTGGTGCGAGGCCGGGCGGGCTTATCTGAGCACACAGTGGTCCGGCTCAGTGGACCAGCTCCCTTTGTTCCACAGCACGGCTCCGCTCGGCGCTCCCACAGAGGCCGCCAGCATTGCTGCAGCCCCGGGGTCAAGTCTTTCCAGCAGCACAGCTCAGGGCTCCGTTTGCTTCTTAATAGAGATCCAGAGGTGACTGTTGTCATCTTTATGTATGAACATGTGAATGGGTCACCTTAACATTACCTCCCTTATTTTGTTAGTGATACAGTTTGTGTGATAGTTAACATGTAAATACTACTGTAGCTGTCATCTTTTGATAAGAAGTGCACATGGAGACACCAGTTAGTTAGCAGTGAGTGTGTAATGCACCGAAACACTTGTTGGACACCCAGTTGCAGCCATGTGGATAAAGCCTTTCACTGTGTGGGTCACCATTCTCTTTTTTGTAAGAGCTGATTGACTTGTGGGGATGTTTGAAATTAGGCCTCATCCAACTTCCTTATAGGTTTTGGATTACTGAATCAACAAAAAAGTGAATACTGATAATTTACATTATATACATACACTAACACATTATGTATAAAAGTATACATGTTAATATAATATAATGTTCCAAATGATACTCAGCTTTCTTAACATTATAATCTATATTTTTCACAGCAGACATGTTGCCTACTTATATTAAAGCATGGCATAAAAAAACAAACCAGGGTGCAAAGTTTTTATGCTTGGCTGAGGAGGAAAAGTTGATCTATCGATAACAACAATGTGCAACAAAGTGCAATGGAAAGAAACATGTAAACTACAAACCATGATATACATGAAGCATGTGATGTATGTGTCACTCAAACTTCCACTGGAGAGATAAAAAATAGTGGTTAAGTGTGGAGCGCATGAGGAGACTGTAACCTTCCACCAGTTGATACATGATGAAACAAACATGAAACGCACTTTAACTTGCACATTTTCTGGAAAAGTGGTTCAATGTTGAGCTACATTTGGATGGAAACCTGATTTGTTTGGGAGTGAGCCAGCAGGCACAAAACCAGAACCCTGAAACTCAAGCAGCTAAATGGAATGCGGCCATTGTTGATTTTATTATTTACACATGTGCTCTTCCTTCTGTGTCACTACAAAATGTCTTCGGTGCCAAAAGGCCAAGTTAAAAGTTTTGTTGTTATGCACCAATGTTATGACTAAAACTGCTATAGAATAAAATATCAGGTTTGGATAATTCACTGGGTTTGAACAGACTCCTACAATACAATAACACAATAATCAGTTTAATATGTAACTGCAATGAAATTCACATAGAAATAGTTTTTCAAGTAGGTTCATTGGAAGTATAAAATAGATGGTAATGATGCACAGTGGATAATTCATATTGTCTTTTATGTATCTCTATTTATCGGACCATAACAAACAACTGAAGCACAGAATATGTCATTTAATGTTTGGAACGGGGTTCTGCTTGTAATTATTTATTGGATATTAACAAGATACAACAAGCTTTGCAATAGTTGAACCCATTTCTTGACACCCTGGTGTCAATGTACTGCCACATTGAAAATATCGTTAAGTACGTCACACTCGCATGTCTTCAACACTAAGAACGTTGGCCTTCACTTTTACTTTTTCTGATTGTAGACTTCTAATTGATTTTCAAAGCAAAGCAAGTTGAATTATGTGCCGCTGTGCGTCTATGTGAAACCATGATATGTGTTTACCAGAAACCCCGCTCCAGCTTGTTGTGTGATTTAGAGGGAGCTATGGATGTAAAGTGACCCGAATGGCGGTGATGTCAGCCCGTCCATTCATGAAGCACATGAATAATTGAGGGAGCAGCAGGTTCAGTGCACCAGCACCAAGTAGAGGTGGAATGCAAAGTGAAAGCCCCCCCCCCCCTCTCTCTCTCTATCTATCTCTTTCTATCCGCTTGCACATTCTTCATATCTATTGTCAGTCTGTAGCCGTGAAATTCTGTGAAACAGGGAGCAGAGAGGAGAGCCTTGCTTGGATTCTAGCGGATGCAGTAATAGCGCTGATGGTCCAACGGCTGGGAGAGCGGAGGAAGAAAAAGGGGCGAATAGAAAGGTGCAGGCTGCTGGAGAGAGAAGGAGCTTATCGGCCTCAATTCAGACAAAGGAGAAGAAGAGTGAACGATAGGAAGAGGAAGAAAAAAGACGGAGCCCGCTCTCCAGAGAGAGAGAAACTGTTCTCACCGTCTGCCGGGGAAATACGTTCTTTTTTTAATCTCCCTCGGCTGCGTCTGCTTCCTCCTCCTTTTTCCTCCCGGCATGCTCCAGAACTCGTTCACCCTCCTTACCTATATCCCTCATCCCTCTCTCTCTCTCTCTCTCTCTCTCTCCCCCCCCCTCCTCCTCCTCCTCCATCTCCTTCCTCCTATGCCTCATCCACGGCTCCCGCTGCGTGAATGACTCCATTTGAAAAGGGCTGATCGCTGCGGAGCAGCTCTCTACATGGCTACGACCAGGTTAGTGCTGGGAACAACAGCCTGCTTACCTGGCTGCATTCATACGGACTTACATGGAGCCTGCATAATGATTAGCGTCCCTGCTTGGCGAGATCAACATGTGCCGTTTGGAAGGAAAGCCCGGACCACCAATGCCTCCGCTTTGGCAGGTGGTGTTAAGGGCGATTGTAAGCTGGTTATTAGGAGATCAGAGCTGGCCGGGGAAGATCAGTGGCCCTAAGCCTGCGAAAGAAAATCTCCCTGCCTGCCTCTTCCATCTCTTCTCTCCCCTTCTGTCTCTCTCCGTTTATCTGTCCCACTACCTTTTATCCACTGAGAGAGAAAGGAAAGTGCAGCGCGCCGTCGTCGGGATGATCCGCTGGATGAACAGCTCATTACTTGGGGCTGCCTACGAGGACATGGTGGTGTTTGAGTGCGTGACAGTGGCCAACGAGGGCTGCCACTGCCTTGAAGGCTGCTACGGCGAAGTGTTGAGGGACTGTGTCTTTCACCAGGGGTATGGCAGGCTCTGTGTGTGTGTGTGTTAGTAACAGAGAGAGGGGGTGGGTGGGGTAAGATGAGTTTGGTTATATAACTTTTGTATTTGGTAGATTAGATGTGTGATGTTGCCACATGTATTTTTGCAGCACATGGGCGTACATGCATGCTTCTGTGTGTGCCTTCCCGTGTGTGCAGGCGCAGTGGTTGCTGGTGAGCGTGGTGTTCCTCACGGCCTTTTCAAACACAGCGGAGCTGAAGGGCCGCTGCCAGATGGGTATTTTCCAGGGTCAGCAAAACTGTGAAAACAAGCGGGGGCGCTCAGAAAGGCCCGGAACTCTGTTCTATTGTGAAGCTGAACCATCGGACAGCTTGAGCCGGTTGGATTTAGAGCTTTACAGCTTATTTAAAGAAAAGACTGTAGCAAAGTGGTGCAAGCAGCATGCTTGTTTCTCTTTTATTTTTTGTTTCACACTTGACCTAATTTGAGTGACATGTAGGGGTCTTGTCTGATCAACACCTTGAAGTTTGTCGGTCTGTCTGTCTGTGCAGAGCTCTGAAATGCTGATGATTTCTGTGCTTGAGCATCAGGGATCAATCCCTCTCACACATAATGCAAATGACATACATTGCTGAGCAACATCTTACATTTTAGTCTTTTAATAATAATCAAGTAGGATGTTAAAATACAAGATGCCGTTAGTTTGGATCAAAATAAGCTTTCATTTATTGTCTCTAACCGCATTGTGGACCATAATTCTTTTAGTTTTACTAAATTACAACACTGGGTGAGAAGAAGTTTCTCCGTTAAATTGTTTTCTAGCAGTTCAATTTATTTGAAGTCTCTGCTATGTACCACAAAGCATTATTAGTATTCTGGAATATGTAATATCAAGTTTTCTTTAAGTATTTATTATTATTCATAGAATTTGTTCTAACAACTTCAAATTAATGTGGGCTTAATTTAGTTAAGCAAAATATATTGCGCGTACAAATTAACAAAATAAATATTGCAGACAGCTGCGGGAAAGGTATTATCGGATACTAATATCCATAAATCAGATTTATGGATGTCAAAGTAGAGATAAGTCCAGAAATCAATCATGAAAAGTGCCAAAACGTCCTGATGGGCCGTGATGTCTGGCGCTTTGCCTCCCTGCTCTATTTCCCGCTCAGACAGCATCTCTAACCGGCAGAGCTGGTGAAGTATATTTAGTCGCACACTCTGAATATTTAAACCTTTCTCTCTGTTCACTGTTGCTATAGCAATATTCATCCTAAGCTTAGCTTTGTTTGAGCTTTGTAAATGCGCGGGGGCGGTGCTCGGAGAGAGAGAGATATGTCTTTTTAATTGTTAAATTGTTTGTCAGCTCTCTCGCTGCAGTGAGCCATTGAAGGTAAACGTAGACCACGGCGTTCGGATCACTCTATCATTGCAACTACAAAGCTCATGTGAGTGGTGCTGGAAACAGCAGCTTTCGTAAGTGAAGCACTCATGCTTGGTTTTGTCACTTTGATTCCAGTAAGCCTTTTTAAATTGATTAGAGTAGTGTGTTGTTGTTGTTTTTTATCGTTGCACCCCAAGGCAGGCTTTCCTTCATGATAGCAAGTTATATGTTTAGACGTAATAGAGCTGTGAACAGCTGCTTCTATTATTCCACAGCTGAAGAACTCATTGTGCTTTTACGTGTAATTCTCCGAGCATCCCAGTCCGGAGATAATGCCAGTGACAGGTTCTCCTGCTTTATGTCAAACTCTCTGTGTTGTGTTTCACGAAGCAGTTACGAACAAAGCGTCAGTGATGGAGGCTTTTGTCTGCTCCTCTGCAGCCTAGCATCAGCTGCGTGTTCGCTCTATCCACACCACCATTCTGGTTCAAAGAGCAAACTGCTGTGTGAATGACATATATCGGGCTTAGTCATTCATATGCTGATGATGAAGCCGCGTTCCCATTGTTTACTGCTGTGTGTCTGGAAAGGCGAGGTGATCAGTGAATTCCTCATCTCTTCAAAACAACAAGTGGAGGTTCCTGTATCAAAAAAAATGAAGCTGAGCGGAGGGAAAGTACTGAGTGATGATCCTCTGTGTTTTATTTTGTATCTGGGCTTTGTTACCCAACCACGTTATTTTAATCTCAGGCAACCTGAGCTTCAGTTACCTCATTATAGCTATTATTTTTTATGTATCTAATATTTTGTTCAAGCCCTTTTTTCCCGTAGAGGCCAAGCCACTGGTTAAACCTATGTGGACACGTAAGAGTACTTTGAGAGACTTTAGCTCTTTAGTTGTGTAATTAATGACTTAATGGGGCTTGAACTTAACCTCCCACTGAACCTCAACCCCTGCCAGCACCTCTCCACCCCGACCTACAGTGTGTGAGGGAGTGTGAATGTGTGTGTGCCAACTGAGACAGGATTACCCAAACCTGGATATGGCATGGAAAAGAGCACCACTGGCTCACTATCTGAATATGCCATATCTTTGTCTGAGTAATGTTTGTGTTTGCGTGGTGCTCGTACATTTGTTTGCAGGAGAGCATGCAGTGGTGGTGGCTGCAGTTACGTGACAAATGGGAACACCGTGTGTCCATTATGTCTGTTGTCTGCCAAATGTGTCTGTCAATGACACCATTAGCGCCGGATCATTGCTGGGCGCTCCGCTCTCGGGATGGATGGGAGGTTGTGGAAGACCTTAACCATTTGCTATTGGATCCAACGAGTACCAATTCAAACGCAGTATTCTCTAAATAGATCCTTTACTGCTCATTTGTTAAAGCTGTAATCCATAATAGTTTTAGTAATATATTATTGATATTCCATCTGTTGTATTTGTACTCCTACCTTGATTTGGGACAGTGAGAAACTGATCCTCTTGTTAGGCTCTACCTTTCCTGGTGTCAATTGTCAACAACATGCAGACACTTACTGATGATCAGCTTTGAGCCTAATTATCACATCATGTGTAATGAACTCCCAATCAGGCAGTAACAAGTGGAAGCGGCTACTTTTAAATATAGCTTTTTGACCCAACTGGTGCAGAATATTCTGGTTAGTAGGTGTTGTACCTGGTTTCACTCATACATACAATGACTACTTTACATTCCTATTCTGATACACTTTCAATGAAAAGGTATGTAGCTGTAAGTAGTATAAGCTTTAGAGCAAGTGGGGTTTATTTTGTTTATTTTGTTATGTTTCCTCGATTTGCAATTGCTAAGTTGTCTCTGCGCTCTGCAGTCCTTATTGATGCTGACTCCCTCTGTTGTCTATCTGCGAAGAGTGGAGATAGAAGGACACAGTATAGATCAACAGATGAACCCCAGATCTCTGCAATGGTGTGTAATAAAGCTACATATCCTGGGCCACCCCCCCCCCCCCCCGTCCCCCCAGTGTGTACTTTTTAGTACTTCATTCATTTTAGATGGACGAGAACAGGCCAAAAAGCTGCTCCCAAGTGTAAACTGATGATCTTTAACAAGATATTCAGAACGACCACAAGCAAATAAACAATAAGAATAGGAAGCCCACAGCATATGATAATGAAATTATCCTCGGAGGAGATGCACATTTTATTAATGTGTTGCTCTGACCGAGGACAACTGTGGCCAAGTGTAAGAAATGGTTCAGTGATGTTAGACAAACAGAACCGGAGGGCTTCTACCTGCCTGACATGTAGATGTGGCCATGGTTCCCTCTCTGACTTTGTGCTACGTACAGATGACAACCGAAGGGAAGTCATTCACATTATAGCCAAAGACAAAGTGGAGAAATTGTTCTGCTCGATTGTTACTGACAAATTCCCGACAACACCTTTTGTCCCACATCAGTACGGTCAAATTCAAAGTCTCCAAACTACACTCTCACCACAGCCACTCCACTGCCCTGTTCCACTGTGTCAAATCAGCAGTTAAGACCCCGATAACGTGAGTCGCAGTGCAGCCAATATTCTTTGTGGCTTGATGTAGTTTGAGTTGATGTACCTCTCTTTGTGTGCATGTTTCCAAAGATCAGTGAAAAGTGAATTTGCAAACACAGATATCTCTGTTTTCAATTATTTTCCAAATGTATTAATTTTTTTTGCACTCCAGGGAATATCCATCAAACAAGATATCTCAAAGATTGTCACAGATCATGTTTTTTTTATTGTGCACTGAAGGGAATATCAATGAAACTGGTTTATTCATTTAAAGAACGGCCTTTATATGTTTTTGCAAATTAATTCTTCACATGTTAAGTGTCTCTTTTTGCCTAATAAACAACTAATAAACAACCGAAATTACATTGTTTCTTCGATTTTAAAGCTCTCAAACTTTGTTTCAGGTCTCTATCATATGTGTTGCTATATGGAAACAGCCATTAGTAGGGTTTCCCAGCAGTTTTTTCTGATTGAGGATGCCACCACACCTGAAATAAAGTCCACCTCTGCTTACATCATAAAAAAATAAATAATACACTTGTGACCTTCGAGGAAAAGGCCCAGGTAGTATTTCTCACAACAGAACACCACATATTTAATGCTTCATGTGGATGTTGTTTAGGACGTCATCTATTAATGATGGATTGATTGATCGTGAGACGAGATGCGACAGAATCTGGGTGGCTTACGACCTCTGCTGAACTGTTTGATGGGGAAACCCTGGTTCATTTGTCAAGCACATGAAAGGTGCAGGATATTGGAATTTCTTTACAAACACCATCTCCACCACCTTGCGTGTGCACTTGCTTGTATGTGTGTGTGACCCAGACAGTCTGCTGCCTCAGACAAAGATTGTCATGCATTCTGAATATCGATGTACTCTGCTTTCTACCGCCGTGGTGAGCATTTGTACTCAGATGTCATGCCCTGATGTATGACATACACCACCTGATAAACCAGAGATTTTTTTTTTTAGATGAAAACAATGATTAAGAATAAGAACCTTGAGGTTACGACTTTAAACATCCGGCAATCACCTGCCATTCACTGAGCTGTGGCAGCAGTAGATGTCTACTTCAAATAAATAACGTTAAACAAACGTCTTTCAAAGGAGATTTCCCTGCAAATGTACTCCTAATCAGGTCAGTAGGGACTAATCAGCAGTTAACATGATCATCCACTGAACAGCAGCCATCGGGAATCATATAAATCGATGTCAGAGGTACCGTAACACACCAGGAGTGCATTATCTATCCTGATGCATTAAACAGCTGTGAAGGCTCTTTGTTGTCCTTGCCTTTTTAAAATCAACCAGTCACTGGTACAGCAGACCCTGACAGTCAGACAGGAGCTGTCAACACTGGCCACTATGATGCAGTGCTCTAAGCTGCACCGCAGTTCCGAATGCAACAGTAGATCAGTAATTCATGGGCACTAACAGCGGCCATTGGCTGCCAGTGACGTAATGGCTTGCATAACGCCATGTCAAGTAACCGTGCCTGGCGGGCGCACCGCCACTCAGATCACTTTCAGGGCCTTTTGTTCGCTGCTGTCATTGTGAGGAGGAGGCTTCTTGCTGAGCCATTGGTGTGTGTGTGTGTGTGTGTGTGTGCGTGTGTGTGTGCGTGTGCGTGCGTGCGTGCGTGCGTAAGAAAAGAGGGTGTCTCGTGCTGGATCACACAGGCTACCTGATAGCAACGTATGATGGAAGGAAAGGGACTACCTGTCTCGAGACAACAGTCCTTCCACTCGGCTGGAGAGCTGTTAGTGGATGAATCCCCATGTTAAAGTCAGCATGCAGCTCAGTTTGAGATAATATAATTATGTGTTTCAGGACCAGAATGATTGGCATTGTATCTCTGATCATTTGATCCGTGTCAAGTCCTCCCAAGGTGTATTTCCGCAGCCATGGAAACAGTTCAGTCTTTTAGTGAAATCATCCTTCATTTTTGTAAGGCCTCATATAAATAAACAGCTGAATAAATGTCGATGTTGAGACTTTTTTCAAGCCTCTTCGTATTTTAATTAAATTGGCGATGGGCTCAACACTTTTGAAGTGTGGCATCAGTGAGATGCGTGTCATGCGTGATGTTGTCGTTTGTTCCCGTATAAGCTTAGCTGTCGTTAGCCAGGTTAGCACATGGTGCTTCAAGCCCGTTAAGCCTCAAATAATGTCACCATGAGGAAATGCTGTATGTGCTGTGCTGCTGTCCACACTGATCTCTAAACTGATGGCACCACCTGTTTGTGTGATTTCTCTGATGCACTTCGTTGCAGATGTGATTTTCTCATCCCTCTTTCCGTCTCTTCTCTTTTAGCACTGCCAGTAACTCAAACAAGAGCACACCCGCCTGCTCACCAGTCCTGCGTAAACGCTCGCGCTCTCCCACACCACAGAGCCAGGAGGGTGAGAACATGGTGGAGAAGGGTTCAGACCACTCCTCTGACAAATCCCCCTCCACGCCCGAGCAGGTCGTCCAGAGAACATACTCGCTGCAGTCAGCAAGAAGCGGGGGGAAGAACTCAAAGGTGAGCGACCAGGAGATGCTCCTGTTTACCTGGCTTGACACATTTCCTCGGTACCTGTTTCACAAACAGCCTCACAAAGCTGCTCTTAACATTTTCACAGAGTAGCCGTTGTGAACGTCTTCACTGTTGGACACAAGGAGCCAATTTCACACACGTGGATTAAAGTTAAACCGGTCAGGATAAGGGCTTAAATCACTTCTTTGAAACTACGAGTTATCTCTGACCAATAGCATAAACAGCACACATTACGAATCCTTATGCTTGTTAAATGTGATAAATAAGCTGACATATTTGATTTATAAAAACAGCTTTTTACTACTTGCCTTGGCCAGTTGCATAGTACACTTCAACATCATGCAAATGCTAATACTTGACCCTCAAACTCACACCAGTATTTGTTCGTTAAAGAACATGTTACATTCACTTTAATGCAATAGGAAACCATGAATATGAGAGTGCATGTGAAACAGTAACACAACATGTTTACTGTGACATGTCACATCAGATAGACAACAGTGAAATAAGGTTATTAGCTGAGTGATGTGGCAACTCTGGTTGTCACACGTGCATTCATTCATAAACTGTGACGGCGTGAACACGTCAGAGTCGGCCCAGCTTTATTTTACCAGTGTAGTGACGCGCTGTGGGGTCAGATCACTCTCAATATTAATGCATGCACACAGAAGGCTTCACAATTTGTGATTCATATATACTGTATGTGATTATCTCCACAAAAACGTTTTTCAATGCACGGAAAGAATAGTCGTCATTATATATACATGTAAACAAAATCCACTTATTTTTGTATAAGATTCAGTTTCTAATGCACAAACACACACATTCGTTTAAATAAATGTAATAATCTTTTTGTATTTGTTAAAATAAGTTCAACAGTTTGTATATAAATAACAACATCCAAATATGGTTTTGATTACATTTTCAAATCCTTTTAACTACATATATTTGTGGATTTTTATTACATTTATTTAAAACAATAAATGTTTCTGGATTAAATGTGGATTTGTTTACATTTATATATAATGATAACTCTTTTTTGTGTGCATTGAAAGACATATTTGTGCTCAGAGTCATTTATATATGAATCACAAAATACATCGGTGAATTCCTCTGTGTTTTCATTATTATTGAGACTGATCTGAACGCATAACGCACCGTCTGTGATTGATTATTGACTTGTACACACTGATATGTAACTAGTGAGCTCAGGAGAGATTGCACCCTCCACTCCATTCCAGCCTTTCATTTTGACATCCCATATCCCATATATAACCTTTTACTCTCTCCTCTTCTAAAGCTGTGATTTAAAGGAGTTGTTTTTAGTTGAGTTAGTTGATCTTGGCTTATAAAACAACTTGCTGACATGCTAACTAACAACCATGTGCTTCACACCATGTACTTGCTAAACAACTTGTGTATTTGTTGCCTCAGTAGAGCTAGTTTTGTTGTGAACCCTTTTAGGTTGTTTATCCGTTAGATGGATGTGAACAGATTTCCACAACAACACTTGAAGCGTAGACAGCTCATGATAATACAGGTATCATATTTCCAACCCTTCAGAATTTTTCTCCTGACTCTCAGTGTGTTTGGACATTCAATAAATCATTTCTGACAAAAATTCAGCTGACAAGTATGGTGTGTTTGTGTTTAAAGGACAGGTTTGCAATTTGTTCAAGTCTGTCTTAAAACAATAGTCGGTTCCACGTATGAAAAATTTTTCCTCCGACTAATACTGGCCATAAAGAGATTATTTCTTTATTTGAACCCAATGTAAGTGATGGGGGACTAACTCAACAGTCCATTTAGATCTTTTTTTTCCCCCGTCGCTACATTGAAAGTGCATAATGAAAATATCTCTTGAAGGCCAGAAATGATTAAAGCAAACATAAACTCTTGTATTATGCATAATGGGAATGTAAGTATTGTTTTAAGGCAGACTTGCAAAGGGAAATATGTATGAACCCATCCTTTAACAGCAAGTTGAAGGTTTGCTTTGTTGTAAGGGTTTCCTGGTTACTGAATACAGGCAGCATTGAGTGATGCCTTTCAGACTCAAGACTTAAGTTAAGAACAGGAATAGAGCCCTCGTATCTGCTGACATCCCAAGCTCTTATTGAAAAAATAGACGCTGAGGGAAAGAGGTGAAAAACAGAAGAGTGCAGGTGTTTGTATTTGCCGTCCTCCCCCTCATCTGCATCTCCCCCTTCACAACTGAACTCAGTGATGGATTGACTCTTGCAGGTTGTTTCACAGAAGGAGCATGTGGCTCTAATGTTTTGTACGCTGAGCAAAATGTTAGAAGTAAGCCATGTCACTTGCGTCTACATGTACCGTCTCATCGGTCTCTGCTGTTTTCAATCACTTGTTGTTTTTGTCTCTTTCTTTGATCATTTTTTTGTCTACAACACAGTGTGCACGCCTTCTCTTTCTCTCTCTCTCTCTTTCTCTCTCTCTCTCTCTGTCTTTCTCTCTCCCTCTCCCTCTCTCTCTCTCTCTCTCTCTGTTGCTACTGCTACATGCCATATGAAAATGTGTGTCATCTGATAATGACTGTTCAGCTCTTCTGTTGGTACTTTCAGCTGTTTTCTTCTTGCGGTTGATTTCTTTTTATTTTCATTCTTCTTTCTGATTTTTCTTTGTTCTTCTCCTGATTGCATGCTAGTCTCACAAGCGACTTTCCAAAGTAAGCATTACTCTTTTTTCTGTTCCTCAAATATCTCTGTGCCCACCCTCCCTCTGCCCCACCTCCTGTCTTGTGAGCTGCTCTGTGGAAATGTCCAAACCCCCGTTTGCAACGCTTCACCCTGAACCCAGCTTGTTCCTGTGCAACCGTTACAAGCCCCATCTGCACCCACAATCATAGCAGATGGACATTTCTGAAAACGGTCAACCCCACACAGCCTCACTCACTCCCTCTCCTCCTCTTTCCTGTCCTTTCTCTTCCTTTCTGGTGATATGCAATGTAGCAAATTCCTAATACCGATTTCAGATGTTTGTGTTAAGCTTAGTCTACTGTATGTGAATATAGTCAGGATCAGGATATGCTCTTAAATAAAAATAAAAGAATAAAAATAAAATGTTTTGATGGAGAAATGGGGCCTTATTGTTGAGATTTCTGGTGCAAATTCCTAATAAACAATACTGCAAATAGTTGACTAAGTTCCTCTCTCTTTCCCTCTTCCCTTTTCCCCTTTGGATTGTGCCCTGTCTCTCTCTTTACAAACTTATCTCGTTGTTAACCTTTTGGTAATGAGAGCTTTACATCCGTCATGCTGTTTAACGGCCAGGCTATCGGAGGGATAAACTCAGCACCCAGCATCCCAGTCCAGAGCTCCAGGACCATTTGAGCCGCCCATAATGAGAGCATCCCTCCTGCTACCAGGCCCCAAAACTCCCCCTCTCCTGCCTGTCCACGGACGCAGGCTGGTGCCATGTTTTCAGTGCATCACCCATGTTGTTGCCTCATCCATTAGATTTGCTACTTGTCAGACCTCGTCCCGTTATTTATTTCTTAATTTTTTTGCTCATTAAATTTACTACAAAGTATATAGGGATTCAGTATATAGGCTCTCGTTTTATCGACACAGGCCGAAATGAGAAACCTGGGGAGACAATAAATGAGAGATTTGCACAATCTAACACACACACACACACACACGTCCCAATTGATTACATCCCTTCTAATTTCTGTGCCACAGTCCAACCCCCCCACCTCAACTCTTTTGTAACCCCCCAACCCCCCACCCACCCACCTCTACGTTAGCCACTGTGGTCAGCAGCGGTCACATGAACACAGACATGGCGTGAGGTTGTCCTAGCAACGTGAGCTTGATCACCCTCGCCCTAATGCAATCCAAATACAAGAGTGCATTCAGCGAAAGGGGTTCCATGCCTCTGTGACGACAATAGTTATGTTGGCTCAGCATATAATCACTCAGGCTTCTCATGGAACATGCAATCTAGGTGGAGAGTCAGATTCAGGAGCAACGTCAGACCTCTGAAACTATCACATGGTAATGGCAGTCATGTGCTTTGGAGTTGCTTGTTAGCCACAAACCCATTGGACCTCAGCACCGTCTCTCTCATTTCCTACTCCTTCCTGTGTTCATGTTGCTCACTGCTTTGGTTAACGTTTTGTTTTCTCTTTTAATTTCCTTTCAGTATGACAGACTAAACCTGATTAAAGTAAGCATTTCTTCTTGTTTTCATTTGACCCATTGACAATCCCTGCTGGCCCCCATTGAATCCCCCGGCCCCCCCCCCCCACACATCCTCTGTAGCTGTGCGACTGCAGGATCCCCTGTGATAGTTTCAGTCCCTCGTGTCCTTTCCCATGCTTTCCATCCTCTGAATTCATGTGGAAGGACAGTGATGTGTGAGCTGTGTGAAATATAATTTATTCCAAAATGTCTTTATCGTGAAGATTATGCTTTATTTAAAGCCTGTTGTAATCTGAAACTCAGTTTTATTTCAATATAAAAACTGATGCCACCCTGGTATTTGTTTGCCGGTCGGTGGGGTTTAAAACCATCGCTTTTTTTTATAGGGCCTGCTCGCCACCCTGGCTGAGAGAATTTAGATGTGACCAATGTCCAAAACAAAGTGTAATCGTTATTCAATTATTTTGAAGCTCTACATCCCATTTTTGTAATCCACAGCCCCATATGTGACATTTAAACCAAGTGATATAGTGCAGACAGACCCAAACCACTGTATATCACAGAGGAGTCCCAGGCAAAGCTCTATTCAACTGTTGGATAGTCTCTCTCTCTCTCTCTCTCTCTCTCTCTCTCTCTCCACACGGATAC
>NW_022280054.1:8048701-8061375 GCF_004355925.1 Anarrhichthys ocellatus | reverse complement strand
CTCTCTCTCTCTCTCTCTCTCTCTCTCTCTCTCTCTCTCTCTCTCTCTTTCTCTTTCTTTCTCTCCACAGAAGAGCCAAAGCTGGTACAACGTAAGTCAGACCTTGTTTTTATTTACATTATCAACATATGTGAAGTCTTTTATGGGTGTATATGTGTGCTGGTGTGAGTTCACGTCATGCTGATGACTGAGTTTTCAGTGGCAGGTGCTGCTTACGACATGAAAGTTGTCGTCCTTGACCTTGTTTACTGGAGCACCAGATCATTAGTGTGGGTTGCTGGTCCTCCAGGCGACGATTCATAGCATGGGCTTAAAAGAGCAACAGGTGGCTCTTTCTGATGCAGGGACTCAAGGGAATGTGAAGACTACAGCATAGTTTTACCAAAGTTTCTTTATAGACAACAAAGCCAGGGTGCTGCGGTTTTATTTTGCACCACAAGATGGCGTGCTCACTCTATTTCTGGCTCCATAGTTGTTTTTCCATGTGGTGAGTTGCTGAACAACCCCTTAATGATTATGTTCAACTAACTTTTACATTGAAAAGCTGCCTGTTGTGTTAGTTAAGCCCACAGAGGGAGCAAGAACGAGAGTGTTGGGCTTTAACACCACTCAGTGTCAAACCCCACTTTCTCCTGAAGTGTGTTTATTGGACTTTTATCCCATTTTATGTTGTTTTATTTATTTCTTAGCTTTATTTTTTTATTTATTCCCTGTGTGTACACTCTTCCCCTTTCTCCCCAGCATGAAAGACAACACATCTTGAGAGTAAGCATGACTTGTATTCTTGTGCAACCCTCAATAACTTTCTTTCTCTCGCGCTCTGTATCTTGGTTGTCAGACCGCTGGAATGATGACATCCCTCCTGCCTGTCTCTCATTCCATTGACTTCAATCAGTGTTGTTACCACCTAATAGCAAAGCCACACCTCGGAGGAGGTGATTTGACATGTTGAAATAGACGCGTATTAAATAATTGTCCAACTAAAGCACTTCAATTACAGAGTGATTCTTTTCTAGTGGTCTTACTCACTAAATTTGCATTGACAATATGTGTTCTGGATTTGTGTTTCACCAATCCCTTAGATGGTGATCAAAGGCCTTTCACCACTCAAACTTCTAATTCTGGTACGCAACAGGTGGTAACAAGCCCACTGAGTTTCTCACTGTACTAAACGAATCAACAAACCGTCACAAGGGCCTCTGGACGAGCTTTGAATGCCTTTGAGCAACAGGGGAATGGAGCATGGTGCTATAAGTCGTGGCATGTTTCCCTCCTGCCCGACTCCTGTTTCTGTGTCCATGTCCTAAAAAAAAATAACCGTGGACACCAGGGGACATTTAGGCTCGGGTTTGACAATCAACAGAAGATGCAGGGACCTTCCTGCAGATAAGGAAAATGGAGAACTGCTGTTGAGATGAAAAGAGTCCAGACACTTTAAGAACTTCTCTAATGCACCCAGCTAATTTGAGCCACTCACATTTCCCCTACTGACCCGCTACCTAGAAAGGAGCATCACAAGTAACAAGCTAGAGTTGACGTTGCTCTGACTAACGGATGCAAATATTTGCTGTCAGCTGGCAATCGGCACAGTATACATCAAGTGTACAAGGTACCAGGACCACCTGCTCTTGTCATCAAAATAGACTGCAAATCCCCCTTTTGTATACCCCCAACTGACATCGCCTACCATTAAGTCCCAAAATATATTTTTTCTCGGATAAATCTGGTGATATCATATGTTTGTTCAATAAGTCCCATGAAAAGACCAAAACCAGAAATGAGTTCATCATGCTAACAAGTATTGTGTGTGTAGTAAAACACCTGAAATAGTTTATTCCTCCATGACATGGATCTCTGATGGTGTCCAAAAAACTAGTGAGCCATACTGTTGCCCCGTGAGACATTACCCTCATTACCATGAGCATGGGCACAGCAGTTTATCTTGACTCAATCCCACATACCCCACCTGCTCCCGGAAATGCTCAGGAGTGCAGCCTGTGTATTAATCCGCAGCTGAAAATAGTCCCCAACAAATACACTGTTTGCATCTTTTAGAGTAATATTTGCTCGGAACTACAGTGCCCAGCTGTTTTAGAAAAATACTTATCCTTTATAAAAGTGAATGTGTGGCGTACTAAAGATGAATGTCTTCAGTTGGAGCCAGTGGGCTTATGGCTGGGTTCCATTAATAGAGTGTGATGAAAGATTAAGAGACGGACCAAGGCATCATTGGTTTTGGTCTTTCAATGGGAGTTCTTGACAGTAAGAAAAAATGACCACCAGTCTTAACCTTTAAAACAAGTGAAAAAATACCAACTAGCATGTCAGCTTTAGAGTACTTCACTCTAAAAGCTGAACATAAGACTTATGTCTTGTACAGACGGATGTGATTATTTTTGCTGTGTGAAGTTTGCAGTGTGAATTTACCATCACAATGTATTCACGGTGGTGAATCTCAGTAGCTGCGTTCCTGACATCTCGTACACGCATCCTTACTCACACAATAAATACTGAAGCTCAATCAATAGAGTGTCCTATCGGTACCTTTTAAATCAGTTGGCTGAGACTATGTGTGGGTGTTGTACCCATCATGCACCTGCATGTAGGACGGCGTGTGCATGTGTGTATGTGTGCACCTCTACTTGGCAATGATGACCTCCCATGGCACTGAAACCACAGTGATTACAAAAACCCATCCGTCCTGATGTGAGATCTGAGCCTGTTAGAGATACGCACAGTGGCCATCTTTCTCCCACAGCCCTCTGATAGCGCCTGTTCATTCGCTTTGCATCTACACGAGTTTGTCGCAATGCTTGCTGTGGCAACCGTACCCACAGGAAGTTAGCAATAAGAGGGAAAACACTTGACAAACAGTGGCACTGTGGGATTAGAGCTTTAGACAGTGAGTGAATTGAATTGGTACGTCAGGCCTTTCACATTGCTTCACTCAGATCGATACACGCCCACGTACCTTGCCTTTCAAATGAAAAACCACCGCATTAATAGGACGGGAGTGTTATTAACAGGATAGACTCACTCACCTCGAGCCCCCATCCCCCTCACAGCACTAAAACCCCACCCTGCTGTACAGTGCCAGTCTCTTCCATCTCCTAATGTTTGTACACTGTTAATAGTTAACCGAATCCATAAACACTGCGTATCTGCAGTCCCACCTCATCCCAAGCCTCACGCCGTCACCTAAACACTGACGGCTGCATCGGTCACAATGGCCTCTTTCTTTGCTTGATTTATTGGAGAAAATGAACGGAGTGAGCAGGAAATAGAGGACTTCTATCAGCACGGACGGCACAAGTAATGCACCCTTATTTTGCTGAAATGTCATCCACATGATGTAAAGGCATTCTCAACCGGGGGAAGGCGGTTTCTTTCTGTTTTTTTAAAGAGCTGCACGTGAATGACCAGCACTGTTTTCCAAGAGGCCCACTGCTGAAGATTATTTTTCCTGCATCTCCTCAGTGACTGGTTAAAGTGAGGCCTGGGAAATAAACTGCAGAAGAAAGGGGGAAGTCGTGGCTGAATTCCAGCGGCTCATATGTGGGCTACACATTGACTTCATCCAGCAGAAGTCAATGAAATAAAAGCTGGAGTAACATCTATTTTTTTATTTATTGCTGCTGGGACCTCTATCACAATTCCCACCTTCTTGACCCTTGAAATATGTTTAGTTAAGAATAGTGGGAGGACATGCACACCAATTGTTTTTTAAGAGCTGCTAAAATAAGAACTGCAAGCTCTGCATCTTTTGTGCCTGCTAAGAGTAACAGAGGGTGATCAAGTATCAGAAGCACATGAATGACCCCAATACCAAGGCGGGGAGAAAGGAGGGGGACGCCTCATACCATCAAAACAGCACCGAGCTGTTCTTTTTATACCCTTTTAGTTTGGTTTCCAGCAGCTATTCTATCATGAAATAACCCTAACCCTAACATGAAACGTATAAACAAAGAAATATTTACAAGTACGTCGGTCAGGCCACTTCACCCTGCGATGTGAGCTCTGGACTACAAACCAGTGCAGACCCTGTCAAGATTGATGGTGTTATTTTGCAGACGGAGGTAACTGGAGGTTATGCTCACATCTGTTCTCTGTAACTTAATCACTTGGACGGACAGCAAGACGGACCCAACGCATACTTCAGCAACTGGAAGCGTTCATTTCTCTCTTTTATTCAGTCCTGTTTTCTTTCCTTTTAGCGTCTTTCTTCCCAGCTACATCTTTGCTTTGGTGGAGAGGAGGGCTAATACAAACAAAGTCGCTTCATTCTTTTCTGGTCGTAAAACTGTAATTACAAGGTACTCAGACCTGGAAAGCACACCGTACACACACACTCTGCTCACACACTTACCAGGAGGAGTAAGCTGGAAAAAAGGAAAAAGCTACTGGCATGATAATAAAAGACTTGTTGGCCGGGGTTACTAGAGGGCAACGGCCGTAACTCCTCTCCCTGTGTGTGAAAGGAAGAGAGAGAGAGAGAGAGCCAGAGAACGACAGAGAGAGACAAGGATCATGTGGCTGGAGTGTGCCGTGTCCACCGCTCAACACTGAAAGGGAGCAGCACCCAAAACAGGGGGCGGATACTGCAGCTTGCTAACTAACGCCTGGAATCTCGAGCTCTGTCTGCTCTTATTTTCCAAGCCCACTGCAAGTGACAAGTCCTCCGACGTCAGAAGAGCCCACTGGGGCCCCCGTTTTGGAAAATACGCTGCCATCCAGGCGCCAAACCGGATCTGGGGCGGTGAATATGGAATTGGATGAGGATTGTACGATGTCAGACTGGGAGGCCGTGCTGGAGCTGGATGAGGTGTTGCCAGGGTGGCTCCTGCAGGGTCCAGCAAGAGGGGAGTGGGGTTGGGAGTGGGGCTGGGCTGCCTCCGACCTCCAGGACCCTGAGTGGGACACTGAGGAGATCCCTGCTGTAAGTTGACCTCCGCCCGAAGCTGAAAAACCACAAGGAGATGAGTGAAGAAAATGATGTGGAAAAGTTCAAAAAAATGTTGGCATTTGACCGACAGACTTATTGAGCTCTTTCTGGGCAACGTAAAGTCACAAGTGAGGGGCCAGTTATAAGGCTTTGTAGCACTTTTTATTGTATGCTACTGTAAGCATTCTGCGGTATTTCCTTACTACTAAAGACAACAACTGGTTTGGTTATGACTCATAGCTATTAGAATTCTCCCAGAGCTCATAGAGGCCTGTTGTTTGCAGTGTTCATCAAGGTTACTGCGTGTGTGACCTGATGTGTGAACAGCGTAGGTGTGGTTTGGCTGTTTTTGGTCACGGATGACGGTTTTATAAAACATCAACATGATGTTGTTTACGTTTAGACAGTTAAGTTACATTCCAATCAACTATTAAGCGTTTTTCAGAGACGTCCCTCACACGTTTACAGAGTGTTTCTCATCACCACACTTTTCTCAAAGGCGAATTGAAGTAGAAACCGATGCTCACAGTGTTTCAGTATTTCAAATGCTTTGGTTTGCAAGAAAGGCACATGTCTGGATTTTTAATGTGAACAAGATGTTCTTTTTCAAAGAGAGAGAGGAGAGTTTATCTTTTGTCTCGGCATACATCTTGTTACCATATTGGCAGCTATTGTTTCCTGCTTTCCTGTTGAAGGAAAGCATCTGGCACAGACGGAGACAGAGAGCCCTCAGTTTGGCACACATTTGGAGATTTTATTCATCACAGGCTCTCTCTGAAAACAATCAAGTCGGCCGAAGCCAAGCTAAGAAAAGCGTGATCATGTTGAATAGGAGGTTTTTTTCCCAGTGCTGACCAGGTTATTCAAACCGCTGTGCACAGTTTAGTTTGAGGTTTCATCACTTGTCCCCTTGTCATTCGACAAAAGCCTCATTGTCAGACACAATAATGCAATTCTGAGAATGTGACTCATATTGCAAACGCTCATAGTCGTGGCAGCATGTGTATTGAATGATCTGCAGCGGGCTGATGTTTTGGAATTGCGCTTTTGTTATTGAGTATCGGCAAGATGCCCGTTCAGGCCACATACCTGTGCTTGCCATTCACTACACATCCATTTCCAGAGCCTATCAAAGCCACCCACAGAGTGAAATCCATGGTGTGAAGAGAGTAAACCAGACATCCCGATCAAACCTGTGGGTGGTTTTACGAGGCCATCTCACATGCTCACGGAAACGATTAACTTGTGGGGGGGGGGGCTGCGTCTGTGCGATGAAGACTACTCTTGTGAGTGAGCGAGAGTCAGAGAGCATGAAGAGTGTTTGAGTTTTAGAAGCATACGTGCTTGTATGGTGGTTATTTTTCTGACTCCGCCTGTCACTGCAGGTGCTGAGCCCAACATACAAGCAGCGCAATGAGGACTTTAGGAAACTCTTCAAGCAGCTCCCTGACACAGAGAGACTCATTGTGGGTAAGTTGACGCTTGTCTTAGGATGCAACTAAGTTATTAGTCATCAGAAAATGATGGAGGGGGAGACACAAACAACAACTTGGCCATTCCAAATGTTGAACACATCCTCTACTTATTTTAGAGGAACTTCTAATCTGGTAATGAACTTTTCCAGCGGTCGAAGCTGCTCTGCCATCAACAATAATAGTATCACAAGTGTTGTTGATGAGCTCTTGCATGATTTTCCCAACTCTCTAATGAATACAGTGATTGTCTGAAATTCCTTGAATAATACAACTCTAGGGTAAAAGTGAGCTCATGGTTCATGAGTTGAGCTTCATGAGTTGGTCGTGATGATTTCACAGCTAATAAACAAGATATACAAACAAGGGGAATGCTGAAATGCTCTGCAGTGAGGTTTCCTTGTGACTGTGATCTAATTAATCTGATTGGACATCAGCATGTTCTAATATCTGATCTATTATTGAGCAATTTTCTGCCTTAGTGGCGTAGTTTCTCTGATGTCATTTTGTATCAAACGTAAGAGTGTGGTGGTATCTTTTATTTATTAATTTCTGATCATGTGGCGTCTTTGTGCTCCAGACTACTCCTGTGCTCTTCAACGGGACATCCTCCTGCAGGGACGACTCTACCTCTCCGAGAACTGGATCTGTTTCTACAGCAACATCTTCCGCTGGGAAACGCTGGTATGCCGGTTAACGCTCAGGACCTCTGTGCATTCCCATGCTTCTTATACTGGCAGTATTGGGTCACACCTGGAACTATAATGTGTCTGTGTGAATGTCTAATTGTGTGCATTTTTCCGTGTGTGTGTGTGTGTGTGTGTGTGTGTGTGTGTGTGTGTAGCTGACAGTGCGGCTAAAGGACATCTGCTCAATGACAAAAGAGAAGACTGCCCGCCTCATTCCCAATGCCATCCAGGTCTGCACGGACACCGAGAAGGTAAACAATACAGAACGATGATGTTTTAAGTGTAATCATCTGAAGAGACAGTCGGGAAGCCTTGAGGTACAAAGTTTGGCTGTTAACAGCGGATACTGGAGAACAGATGGCGCGATATTAATGCACGACACCGTTGCCACGAATTAAAGTAATCTGGAATAGACGGGTTATTCCATTCACGTGCTCACCACACTCGTACATAATTACAATATATGTTTCACAGCACTTTTTCAGCTCCTTTGGAGCCAGGGACAGGACTTACATGATGATGTTCAGACTGTGGCAGAATGCGCTGCTGGACAAGGTGAGCAAAAATCAGATCTGTTAGTTTGTGATTCTGTTCACATTGGAGAGAGTCAATGTTCATAACTTTTCTTCTTCTCACTGATATATGTTGTTGCCTCTTGCAGCCCCTGTGCCCCAAAGAACTGTGGCACTTTGTTCATCAGTGCTATGGCAACGAGCTGGGCCTAACGAGCGATGATGAGGACTATGTTCCCCCTGATGATGACTTCAACACCATGGGGTGAGTCTATTGATGCTGCATCATCAGTTACCGTGGTTACTACATTACAAACACCTTCCAGTCGAGTACCTAATTGCCCTAAATTACAAATGAGTTAAGAGAGCCCAATACGAGCTGTAAGAAGCAACAGTTGCGTAGAAGCATGCACACTCTCTCTCCAGCTCTCTCTCAACTGAGAAACACATTTAACATCCTTCTCAGCTTCTCTGCTAATTTACAGCATTTTATTTTAACGTTAAAGCTGCACATCAAACACTGCATTCTTCTGAAGGCTTTAAAGATCCTTCCCTGCTCCGTCTCTTGCGTCATTTCAGTTTTCCCTTCATGTCTAAAGTGAGTTCACGAGGTGAAATAAACAGAGAGCCGTGGTTTGACTCTATTTGGTATACACAGTGCACTCACAGTGTCTGAAGTTTTACCGTCAACTCGCCTTTGAGGAAACGTGGGCTCTGTATGTGAGCTGAGCGATTGGACAGAACCCGGCTGAACTCAGTGTGAGGAAAGATTTGCTTCAAAGGAGATAGCCCTGAAGGGATTGTGACTTTGTTAACGAGAGAGAAAAGTCGACATAGCTATTAGTAAAGGGAAGTGTAGATCATTTGTACTTGTTCTTCACACGTATAGACTAGTTAAAAAAGTGTGTCCAAACATCCTAATATCAACTGTGTTTTTACCACAAGTTAGCCAAACCCTGCTTAACACAGGTTTTACAAGAACCTCATTCACAGTGTGAGATGAGATGAGTATAACTGAGCAAAGTTCCCGCCTTTCGCTGGTCTCTGGTCACCTTCAGGTTCAGTGAAGAGATTCCCAACGAAGAGAATGAGATCAACAATGACAACTTGTCTAAGAGCAGCGCTGACGCCAAGCCTGAGGGGAGCCCTCCTCCGCTGCATAAGAAGATGGTTCCAAACAGCACCATGCCCAGCCCAGGCAACCATGACGCACCCATCACTGTAAGTTACACACATACACACACACACACACACACACACACACACACATATATCCATTAATACATGTTGAATGGACTGCAACACCTATATGGGTCAGAAGAACTACAGGACATTTCCTTTACAGGGAAACATTATTGATGTGATTGATGCTCACGTTCTTCTTTTCTCCAGTTTGACCTCCCAGCAGAAGAGTATGCAGACTGCCTACCGGTCAGCGAGCTGCTTGCGCTGCCCCTTTTGGTGGAAGAGAGGAACATTGATACCAGCGGGCCTGGTGGTCCTGTCCCCTCACCGTCTCTGGACTTCAATGACAACGAAGACATCCCGACTGAGCTCAGTGACTCCTCGGAAACACACGACGAGGGTAACTGCACAGAACAGACATGACTGCATAATCTAGTGGAAACTCTTTACTGATTTCCCCTCTCATAACAGTATGATGACGCTAGTAACACGATTTGAAAACAGACTTGTGAAGACACCTCTGAATTGATTTGCCATCTCATCTTGGACACACAGGTGAAGTGCAGGCCTTTCATGAGGATCTGAATGGCAGGCAGCACATCAATGAGATCTACAAGTTGAGTGTGGACAAGCTCTACGGGATCCTCTTCACAGAGTCGGAGTTCATGAGTGACTTCATGGAACAGAGGCGATTCTCAGGTGAGTGTTTCCGATGCTTCTACACCCGACCCCTGATCTCTCTGGAGTAAAGGCAGACCCAAAAAAGGTGGTCGCTGCAGGCATCGCTAATTTACCCTCTCATCGCGTTGCTGTTTAGATGTGGTGTACCACCCGTGGAAGAAAGAGGAGGCTGGGAACCAGACGAGAGAGATCATGTACACCATCTCGCTGTCCAACCCGCTGGCCCCCAAAACGGCCACAGTCACAGAGACACAGGTACGGTCAACCCTTGCATCGCAGAAACGTTGCTTAGTTTTCATACATGAGTTTGAGACAGCTTTCAGAATAACAATCAATTAAACCATGTTTCCTTTTCTTTGATCAGACTCTGTACAAAGCCAGCCAGGAAAGTGAGTGTTACATCATCGACGCTGAGGTCATCACGCATGACGTGCCCTACCACGATTACTTCTACACCCTCAACCGCTACATGCTCACCAGGGTGGCCAAGAACAAATGTCGGTTACGGTGAGTAGGACGCTCGAACGAGACGTCGCGTTATGTTCAATTCTTAGTGAACAGCTTAACCTTTTGATTTTACTCAATCTAATATTTACGTTTCCAGTTTTATACCTTATTGAAAGAGTCTATCCACGTGTGTGAATGCGTGTCTGTCTGCCTCTCAGGGTATCGACAGAGCTGCGCTACAGGAAGCAGCCGTGGGGGCTGGTGAAAGGCTTCATAGAGAAAAACTTCTGGAGCGGACTAGAAGAGAACTTCCGCCATCTAGGTAAACCTGAGTGTTTGTTTGTTTGTTCTGATATTTTGTTGTGTGTTTTTGTGGAAATTTGAATCACATATTTGAAGTATTTTTGAGCTATTATTAAAGAGAGAGAAGATAGGAATGAAGATAACAAACTAAACGGAGACTTCACAAAGATGTAGTATTGTAAATGTTTTCAACATCTATGAATGTGTAACACGCTGTCTTTTTCCCTCTCAGAGTTGGAGCTGTCCAAGATGGAGGACTTACTGACCGAGGCCCACCAGCTGTCTCCGAAGGCCAAGGTGGTGAAAAACTCCACGGTGAGGCGGAAGAAGAGGCCACTCCCCCACATGCGCAGCCAGCATCTGGACGAGGCGCTCAGCCCCGTTACCACGCCGACAGATGAGGAAGTGATTCAGAGGATCAAACAAGTGGCCGGCTCCACGCAAACCAGACACCGGAGTCCAGAACACCATCACCTGCCAGGAGGCCTTGCTCTGTACAGCGTCTCCAAATTGCTGCTCATCATCAGCTTTGTGTACGCAACTCATCTCAAAACACACACACACACACACACACACACACACACACACACACACACACGATCCCTGGGATGCTTGTTTGTCTGGCCACAGGGATGCAAATACATTCAACACATGCTCATTTCACATATGTTAAAACAGAGAGTTCTCTCTGAGTCACGTTTCATGATTTCATCTCTTTTTTTGTATCCAGTAAGCTCTGTACGTTTTTTTGTCTGATTTACAGTTAAACTTTTGTTTTCTTGTTAATATCTCATTGTTGGTGTCTTGAGTGTAACCTCTCTCTCCTCTCCTCTCATTGCCATCCATAGGATCTGTCTAAGGTACATAATGTGATTAGCCAGCATAGCCAGATGAATATGTTGAAAAGTATTCCCAGCATAGATTGTAATTGCCATGTACAGGCGAGCTAAAGGCACCATGAATGAATCCCAATGCAAAGGGGAGGACTCATTTCTCTTCCTTCTTGCCCTCCTTCAGCCTGGTCCTGCTGGTGTTCCTCAACATGATGCTCTTCTACAAGCTGTGGATGCTGGAGTATTCCGCACAATCCTTAACAACCTGGCAAGGTCTGCGGCTTCATGAAAGGTACACATAAACTAGTGTACACACAGCTAAAGTGCACCCGTCATTAATACAGAACTAATTTATTAAAGAGATCAAATCTGGTTGATTTATAGTTTGGGCATTTTAGAATGCAAAGAAAACGTTATCTATCACTGCAGAGATAAGACTGAATGTAGTCTATTTGGCTGTTTGCCCAAAAGGCAGTCACTACTAAACACATAGATTTACAGACATGCACACACACACACACACACACACACACACACACACACACACACTAAAGTAAATCCATATGGCCGTTGACGTGTGTGACAGGAAAACACGGAGCTTCTAAAATTACCCCTGAATAGCTCCGGGCCTACTGAAACAATTTACCAAATTGTTTTCTGGCAAGTCCCTCCAAATGGAGGTCACGCTTGAGTGGCTGCACCCTGATGTTGCTAATGTGTGTGTGTGTGTGTGTGTGTGCATGTGTGTTTCCCAGTAAACTGCCTCAGACGCAGATGGAGTGGGCCCAGCTCCTGGAGGCGCAGCAGCGTTTCCATGATGCCGAGCTGCTGAAGTGGAGGGAGATTATCAAGTCGTCGGTTGTGCTGCTAGACCAGGTACTCGGACACAAAGACGCATTTTCAAAATCATGTCAGAACTGTGATGTGATGTTAAATAACAAAACCGACTCCCAGAGAGTGGCTGCTTTACTAGAAACAGAACATACTGTATTTACTGGTCAGTCATACAGGTTATTTTAGCCTTTTTGCTAACTGCACTATTTCATGATACTGCATACAGTATGACCGGTTTGGCACTGAAAAAGGCATTACATCCACCACTGAGAGAGGGCGCCTGTGAGCCAGTAAACCTGAACTACTGGATATATGGTGGAATCTCACGCCATACAAAGGCTGTTACACATAGTAACAGCAGAGATTGAAAAAAAGAATCACACCTCTTCAGCTTAGTGCAGGAGGTTGTGGGTATATTAGTCTATTGGACCATTGCCACTACATTCAGTGGAGAACTGGTGCAATATAATGGAATGTATATGCAAAACAGTGAGTCTAGAAAGAAGCTAATGCCTAATGATTCTGAGATGGCAAAAAGAGACATTTACTGTTCATGTTTGAGGTTGCTGATTTTTTTTTTTCTTCTACCATTTAAGTCCATTGTGCTTGTACACTCTTCTGGCTATCCTCAAGAATCATAAAAAACAACAAAATAGCGCCATGAATGAGAGTCATTTTTGCAACCCCTTGAAGTTATTCCTTGAGGATGCCAGAGTTTTCAAATGATGGAGGTATCTCATCAAGAGCTAACAATAATAATATATATATATATATAT
>NW_022280054.1:8023593-8048601 GCF_004355925.1 Anarrhichthys ocellatus | reverse complement strand
ATATATATATATACACTGTATATATAGGTAGGAGCCTCTCCACCCTGGAGAGCATGAGTGGATTCCATATATGCTGACCTGATGCTATGTTTTCAAAAGCAGCCAATGATTGAATATAACCTGTATAGAAATGAACTTTAGGGAAGCCACTGAATAACCTTCCTAACTTGCATCCACAAATGAATGACCACCACTTCTAATAGTTGCCCAATGGTAACAATTTAACATGGGAAAATTGTTAATTTTATTATTTTAAAGGAAGAGAGGAAATTGTCACTGTCGTTGATGAACCAGCTAACTCTTATTACTCTTCTTTAGATGAAAGACTCGTTATTGAACCTCCAGCGAGGCATTGGTTTAAGGGACTACAGCTCCGAGGCTGAGGAGAAGAGAAGTCGATATCACTGACACACCGCCAACAAGGCCATGAGGGCATGCTGTGCAATATACTGTAGGACCTGTTTTGTTTGTGAACCAGTATGAGGGCAGCAGCTAGACCGACAGAGAGGACAGAGGGGGAGGCGAGACCAACGGTGAGCTGGTCTGATGGACACAAAGAGGGCAGCCCTTGTCTCCAGCGCACAGAGGTTGAAACCCCCGGGAGGAGGAAATCACGGACAGAAAGTGCCCCTTTCACACACAGGACTGAGGTGTCCCCAACATCACTGAGGCATTGTGGGAAGGTGCTCCTTCGCTACACCTGTGGGATGAACCGTTTTCTTCTACTCTCTTATTTCCAAGTGCATCCTACTGTAAGCCATGTCGACCAGAGAGTCGCAGAGAGAAAGGAGGAAAACTACTGCATGCATTTAGACAACCTAGCTCCCCTCAGTCAGTGTTAATGTGGTCCAGTTCCAGTCTATGTGTGTCACAAAAAAAAAAAGAACAGAAGACGAGGAGAGATTGAGTCGAAGAAAGGGGGGTCCTTTCGAGTCTTAATGGCTGTCTACACTCTCTATACTGTTCCAAACCAATCATCCCTCTAGAGGTCCACGCTGCAGCGTCCCTTTAGTGAACCTCCATGTGATCAAAGTACAGAATCCTTCCACAACCAAAAAGGAAACGACGTGTTGCAGCTGGGAGCTCAGCTTCACCGATAAGTCCCTATTGCCTTGTTTGAACCTGGCCTGTGTGGTCTCCGTCAGGGCTGGTTCCCTGTCAGACTGTTGCGTTGAAATATTTATAAGTAGAATCTAAGGACAGATGAGACCTAAGCCAGTACTTTTAACCTCGCACACAATTCACTTAATCGGTTGCCCCAGCCACATTGTGAGCTACCTTACATTGCATTGTTCCTCATCCTTCTAATGGAGTAGAATGTATCAGCCTGGACAAAAAGGCCAGACTTTGATCACAACTTATTCATTTTTAAAAAAGGGGGAGCTGCAGCTAGACCAATAGGGAGACCTGTGTTCTTACATGTTTTATTACTAAACTGTGACTATATCTCTTTAAAAATATTTCAAATTAGAAAGAATTCTATGAATATATTTGAAATATATAAGAATATTTCATTATTTAATATATATATATTTCAAAATATATAAACATTACCTATATTTATTGTTAATTTATGTAAATAAAGAAATTATCAGAGCTCTAGACCAGTTAAAGAATTTCTAACAAAAAGTGTTTTCTTCTAAAAATGCATGCCAGATATGTCTGTGACATGTCGAGTGTGCAAGTACGATTCTGCATTTGCGCGATTATATTCGCGCGCGCGTGTGTGTGTGTGAGTGCGAGAGAGAGAGAGAGAGAGAGAGTGTGTGTGTGTGTGTGTGTGTGTGTGTGTGAGTGAGTGAGTGCATGCATGCGTGCGTGTGTGCACAAGTGTGTTGGTGTAAAGTGTGACATTTGTACCATTCCACACTTGTATGTTTCTTATTTTTTCTTTTCTGGCTCCTGCAGCCAGACTGCCTTTTTTAATGCTAATGCGTTTGGATGCTGCCTTGCATTAGCCCCACCAGGGTACCGTTTACAATTGAAGAGTTTTGTTCCAAAATGACATATCCAACATTTGAAGACAAAGTCACACCTACTTTTACACAAGGATGGATTTCTTAGACAATTCATGTCAGTGTTTGACACATACTAAGTAGCTTAAATCCACGGTTTACAAAAAGCAGGAGACAGAATTGATCACCTAAATTTTAAGATGAACTTGATTATTTTTTTCTTGTAAATGGATATATAACATTTTGGAGATGAACCCTTCATTTGCCCTCTATGAGCAACTCTTTGTTCCCGTCACCACATTGGTGGCTTGACGACTCTTTCGTGAAAGGAATAGTTTTCAAGTTTTCAAATTCACTTCCTTGCCAAAGGTTAGGTGAAGATTGATACCACTCTCATGTCTGTACGCTAAATATGAAGCTACAGCCAGAAGCCGCTTAGCTTAGCTTAGCAAGCGGTTTCCTCCTGTTTCCAGTCTTCATGCTAAACCAACCTTCTCTTGGCTCTACTGTCTAGCCGCCAGTTAGCTTAGCTAACAGCTGAGTTATGGTCCAGACAAGCCAGGCTAGCTGTTTCCTCTTTCTTTCATTGTGTATGATAAGCTAACCATCTCCGAGCTGTAGCTTTATATGTTGCTTGCGTATGTTAGAATGGTATCAATCTTCTCGTATAACTCTCGGCAAAAAAGCAAATAAGCGTTTTTCCAAAACTGTCAAACTATTCCTATAAAAGCACCTACTTCATCCCATATTATACTCTGTCTGTCTTTGAAGCATGAAAATGAACTTTACGCAACTCAATTGAACCAAAAGAAAGACTCCACGAATGATCATGTTGTGTTAACTGGGTTTGGTGTGGCAAAGAGCATCTCTTAAGAGTTTGTCAACAGAGACCACTGATAGCTGACAGACTTTAGTGATGAAAACACTTCCAAATAAGAAAACAAATTGTGTTTATAAAAAAAAAAAAAGAGAGAGAGCAAAAGGAAGCACTTTAAGGCCTTTTTCAGGTAAAGAATGAAAGAAAGAAATGGCAGCCGTTTAGTTTGGAAGTGATTGCATGGCTGAGGAAACGTTCTGTTTTAGTTCATTTGACAATCACACTGGGGATTGACAACTTTCCAAACTCATGAGAAAGTCCGGCTTGATTTTAACCCTGCTGGTTTGTCATTGCCCACAGATTACTTCTGCCCGATTAGAATAGTTGTGCGTAATTCAATTCAACATGCAAATCTCTCTCACATCCCAAAGCCCAATCTGAGGCCGACACACTTACTTGTCTATTTCAGTGCAAGGCAAAATGAGTGATTTGTATGAGGGAATTGTATCTTTACTTTGTGCCTGCATGGCGTGTTACTGACTGACTTAATGAGAGCTTAATGAGAGAAAAGCTTCAGGATTGGACCCCTGCTGTGTGTGTGTGTGTGTGTGTGTGTGTGTGTGTGTGTGTGTGTGTGTGTGTGTGTGAGAATATTACATTTGAAGAAGGCACTGAGTAATGATAACGCTTGGGAACCTTGAGACCTGAATGTTAGTGGAAATGTTTTCTGTTTTATAGAAATCACTTTCACAACCCTGATGACACTGAAAGATTATATTGAAGCTATGCTTTATGTATGTGAAGGTACAGAAATGTCATATATATATATATATATATATATGAAAGTGTGATTGAAATGCTTTAAAGTGTTTGTTTTTCAACGTGTATGATGAAATGGATTTTTTTTTGAATTATGTTTTTTGGTTTTAAAAATGGCAAACATTCTCATACTGTTTTGAATGAGACATGGTAAATACTTGATTAAGTTGGTTGTGCTCCCCAGTTCTGGTTTTATTGACTTGATTTCAATCTTGGGACACTGGAATTTTATTTCCCTGTCAGGGCTGAGTAAAATCGTTTATATGGGCCGACGCATTTTAATATTGAACTGCGGTAAAACGCTCATCCTCCTCAGTCCAATTTAGATCTTCACCCGAGCCTCCAAAGAACCGTCACAGCAGAGCTGAATTTCATTTCTTCAATCGTAATAATTATGCAAATTAAATATGTTGCTTACCTTCATCATTCCTTTGTTTCTTATTGAATCCAACAAATTTGGCTTTAAGTAATCTGAGCTACAACCACTCGCAGGTAACACCTGTGTTCACAGTTATCTGCGTTACACGAATGATTGTACGATTGCTATTGCTGCTCAGCTGTGGACCCAAGGTGACCTGAGAGTTCTGGATGCCACCGTGTTTAGTCACTGACAACTAATGAATTGTGCGCTTCATTGACTGTATTAATTGGCATTTGCCTTGCTTGTGACAAAGACGGCGAGACATCGGTGCCACCCATAGAACACAGCACTAGCTAACGGCATCGGTTAACACTCCACGATTGGAATCGCACACACAACCTGCTGAAAATGACCACTGATCAAACGCTCCTCTTCGAGTGTGTCTTCAAAAGATATGTACTGGTGTAGTTCTGTTCAAAAATAATTGTACTGTATGATTTTTTTTTTTTGTTTTTTGTTCTGTTTTTTTATTTTAGAAAATGTTCTGATCTCCAGAGAGACTGTTAGGGAAATTGCTACATGAGATGGAATATACTGTAAGTATATGTTGTGTATATCTGCAGTGTGCACACACACACACACTCACACGCACGCACACTCACTCACACACACACACACACTGACAAAAGAATCCAACCTGCGCTGCGCGTAGGTTTTGACTTGCTGATGACTTTGCCTCATAGAGACTGAAGATAAAAGTGGCTTTCTGGTTCATGTGAAGTAGAGATTGGAAGTATGAATAAAAAATATATATAATATACAAATAGTGTTGCAATTTTTGGAGACTTTTGTTATACTTTATTTTGACAAATCACACTCATTTCATAATTTTAACATATTTAAGTTGTTCTCCTTAACGACCCAGTACGTTTGACCTCAGGAGACGTCCCCGTGTAGTACAGAGGAAGATTGCATGAGGCACCAGGATGAAATGTTCATCTCTTACTGCACTTTAAAAACATACAATAAAACCAACAGACTTTAAAATATTGATGTAAGCTATTGAAAGCATTGTTATTTTGGGTGCTGCTCATACCGTAACCTACTGTATATTCACAGCAGTTCCTATGTGTTGTTTCTATGGCCCCTTTGTTGTCTCACTTTAATTACTGTTGCATAAATGACCTTTTAATTGCCACTGTCTCTGTTGTACAGACTCAGCGAGTGAATGCACATGAAAGCTATGATGCCAGTCTTCGATCCTAAAGAGCATGAGACTGAAACAACTGGGATGCATATAGACAAAATTAAGACTTTTACTAAAACTGTTGTTTCTTTCCATAAAGATACCACAACAAAATTCTCACTTTTTTACTTAAATTACTTAACTTAGCCTCTGCTTTGTTCTTTGTTTTGGAGAGACCATTTCAGATGCTAGTTCTTCGAGGAGAAGCTGCTTAAGACACACAAAATGGCACAGTAACATGAAATGGGATATGCCACTGACTTTAAAAAAAAGTCTGACTTTAAAAGTTTTTTTCCAGATGTTTTTGAATTTTCCAAACTTGAATGTGTTCAACATTCTTCAGCATCCAGGAGGCGTGCAGCGAGACGGAGACGGATTGATAACTTGATTCCTGATTGGAGAATGAGGTAACAACATACCGTTTTTCTAAAAACAAAACGCAAATAGCTGATACAGATCTATAGATTAGGATCACAGTGACGTACCACAGTCCCATTAACCCATTCACTGCGTTTCACAATGTCTTGCATTTACAGCATCTGTGTTTATACTACGCACTGACATAAAGGTTATTGCTATCCATTGTTACGGCTTCTTTCACCAGTTTATCAGTCTGATTATTGCTGTACTCTTTACTTTATTGCTATAATGGCTTTAAGTCGTTTCAGGATACCAAAACCCCAGTCTATCACTACGCACCCAGAAATAGCCTTCCCCTGAAGCGGTCCATTAGTCCCGGACCAGGATGGGGAGAGGGGTGAGGCCGACGCGTCACTGTAATGAATCAAGGGGGCTGGGACAACGTCACGCGCAGCAATCCCACGGCCTCTCGCGTCCAATGAAGGCTGAGATTGGGTTTGCGAAGAGGGGAGGATGACTCCCACTTTTTCTCTCTCCGTGGCTGGTCGCAGAGGGCGGGGCTCCGTGCTGCGTTTGACAGCTGCGAAATAGAAAAATGTATAGCTCCAAAGCTGCCATATACTATCGCAAGGAATTGGGATGCAGCATGGCCCTTTATAGCCAGCGAATGCCCTCGTAAATCTGGGCCAATTAGAGAGCGCTGAATAAGGTTGGGGTGGGAGGGTTGAGGAATTTGCTTTTATTGTGCATATAAGTCTGGGATTTTGGGGGCCATGCATCGCGCTTTCTCGTTCCCGGTGACTGTGGCGCGCAGTCGGACCAAGGAGCGCCTGGAGGCGAGTCTGACCGGGCTGTGTGAGCTGGAGCTCCGCAAGCAGAGGCAGGAGTGCCTGGTGCTTGGGGCGCTGGCTCTGGGGGACCCTTTGCTCGAGGACCGCTCCAGAGGAGAGCTGGCGTGTTTCAGCAGCTGGGGCCAGGAAAACTTGACACTGAGGCGCCAGCTGGTAAGAAGTCCGAGCGTCTTTTTACTGCGTGTTTGGATTCCAGCGGACTCGGAGCATATCACCCCACCCCGTGATGAAAACCCCACGTACCCATAGTCCTACATAGTTTTAAAATATCCAATAGCCTTTGCAGCGTATCCTAATTGTAATCCGCTTGACCGTTACATGGACTCTTGGTCTGGGCAGCGCCCTTTGTGTCGAGGTGACCTCTCTCTGCTAAAAAAAAAAAAGTTACTCAACTTGATTAATAGGCCTTCTGTTTGAAAGGATGTAATGCGTTTCTGTGCTTTGGGCTGAGATTTATGCCTGTGGGTAACGAAATCAGGGGGTGGAGCACCCGCCGTTTGTAGCACAGACCCACTATTTAATGGCCCATTGTTCCCTCATCACGGACTTTTGTAGCTTTTACTACTTAACAAGCTCTTATTTGTGCTCTCCGCAGATCATAAAGGGGTGAATTATATCTCCCGCTTGTATGTTGTTGCTGCTAACATTTTGATGTCATAAGCAATCTTCCAAATAATTGATGAGGTGGCTTTTCTCATGTCGAGCTCGAGCGAAGTTGCGACAAATGTGTTCCCAGGATTAACATGATAATTAAAAACTGGGTTACCCAAGAAAAATGCAACTTTGGGTAACAGCATAACCATCTCCCACAGGAAAGTTTCACGCACCAATGAGCCCAGCACTGTAAATAATGTTGTTTTTTTTAAGGTCTGTATTTTATTTTATTCCCCGTTATGCTGCTTTAAGTTTAATTTTTGGGTCTGGGAGTTTCGTTTGTGTTCGGCCGCTGCTCTCGCGCAGCCCGCTGTCTCAACATTGCTACAATAGGAAGCCATTATTAAAGAGGGTGAAAAAGAAATTAAATCAGCCGCCTCCTCTTCACACCTCCTTCTCTTCTCCCTCCTGCTCCTCCGCCGGGGGTCTAACAATAGGCGCGTATGGAGCAGAATACTAATGATTCCGACCGAGACCGAGTGAGAGGATAAGGCTCGTAGACCTTGTGCCCTGCCGTGAGTCGGGTAGGGCATAATATGGGCACTGTGATTCATTTTGGCCTCAATGATTGCTCATCCGGGCGTGTGTGGACTGTTTTTTAATAATTCTAATGGAAAACAAAGAATCATTTTATTTTGAAACCAATTTGAAATATGCATGGTATGTGTGAGGGTCAAGTCTTTCCAGTGCGCACACGCATCTATCTTGTGAATTCCTCTCCCCTGGTGCTGGAGGAGCTGTCAGCGCATTTCAGCCTGGCGTCTCATCCACATATTGACGGGAAGCAAGAAAATCTCCAAAGCCAGTGGAGGAGTGACACGCGTTTCCCCCCACGGGGCTGCGTGTGTTCCCGTTTTCATTTTCTGCGCAACGCGATTGCGAATCGATGTTTATTAACTGTTGTGCTTACCCAAGCGTGTGAGTAATTACACGGGGTAATCCTCTGAGAATCCTTTTTTTTTTACTCTTATTGAAGCCTCAAATTGAGTCTTCATATCAGGTCACCAGCTGCGTCCGAGCCAAATCCCCAATCTCATCTTCCATGTAGGTTAAGTCTCCAAAATTCTCCAGTTCACGGTGTGACACGGAAACAACATACCCGTGGGGCTGCCAGTGCGTGCGCGTGCACGTGGCTGCCTTGAACATGAATGTGGCCCCAGACAGGGCTGAGGGGCCTTTTTCTCCTGGATACAGTGTGTGGTGTTGACAGCTGTGGGACACCAGACAGCAGCTGGGAAAGCATGAAGCTCTGACCTCCCTCTTGGCAACCTACCCAGCGTGTTTGAAGAGAGTGGAAAAGAATGCATGAATTGTGTATGAGTGTGTGACATACATACATCTGTGTGTGGATGGGCGTTTGATTTTTAGAAACCTCAAATTGAATTTACCCCACCACACACACACACACACACACACTTGGAGGATTCAAAGTAGCACACAGTAGCATGTGTGTCTATAGGCACATGTGTGAAACCATGTGTACCTTCCTCGTGCAGGATTTTTAGCATGTTTCTGCAGTATGTTTTGCTTTAGTCTTGTGCCTTTGCTAAACCGCTGGTTTATCGTCCATCAGGTTGTGTGTGTCCTTGTGTTAAGACAGCAGCACGTCATTAGTGAGACCATGGAGCGGTTAGTCCGCTCAGCAGAGACCGATCACTCGTGTGGATCACTGGATGGTTTCCTCTGATTTTGTGCTGGCACACAAAGATGAAAAAAGGAACCCAAATGTCTGCGCGTTATTTAGCTTATTTGTACACATAACTGTACATGCAAATGAGTTTCTGAACATGTATGTGCATGAATATACACATCCACACAGACATTTGCAAACATTCTGTCTACAGACACGCCATGAGGGGGACTCTGTGCTGGTCCCACACAGGAGCATAGCCTGGTGCAAGTCTCTTAAGAGACTCCATTCATAGTCAACCCACCCTGCCGCCCTCCCCAAGCCTCGGGGCACGTACAACGGAGTCAGAGCCTGCTAATGAATGCCATCCACTGCGCTTATGTAAACACCGGGTGCACTGCTGTGTCAACTTCTGTCGAATTAGAATTCATCATTCAAATTTAATTCACCGTATTAAAATAAAGCATTTATAAGGTGCGTGTCTATTTGAAGAAAGAAGGGGTCAGTAGTTTAGTCAAGCAGTGGCAGTGTGTGTGTGTGTGTGTGTGTGTGCGTGTGTGCGTGCGTGCGTGCGTGCGAGAGAGAGAGTGTGTGTGTGTGTGTGTATCCGGCCTCCAACAGCCTTCTCTGTGTGGAGCCAGTCACAACATTGCTTCAATTATAGAGGGTCCAGCAGTGCTGCTCCATGCCTCATGTGTCCTGTTCTGTGTATTTTTATATCCTGGGCTGGCGTTACCGTTTCAAACCCTTTCAACCGGTGACTTGTTAGAGGTCTCTTCTACAGATTAAAAACCTCTTTCAACAGCCAAGGTCCATAGCATGGCTGTTTTTTTTAAGATGGCAGAAATGCAATGTCTCTACACTGCCCTTCTCTCGCACAATCAAAAGCTTGTTTTCTCCGTGGCCTCGAGATTCTTGTGTCAAACTGTCTCATTTTTCATCTACACACTAGCTGAATATGTAACCTGTGAAATCAGTCGATAGTCATACATTATGTTGTCCTGGATTCACCTGCTGCAGCTGGTCAGTATTTATTTTTATTGAAAGAGCAGGTGGTCCTGATGTGCTGTACACCCAGTGTTTAACGTCTTAATGGCTAGGTGAGTCTGTCTGCACAGTGTCCTCTGTCTCCCCCATCCCCCCACCAGCCTGGAGCAGGGGACGCAGTAAAACAGTAATGATACAGTGTGCAGAGTGTCAAGGAACCCGTGTGAGACCATTAATAATGGAGTGCAATCAAAAGCCCTGCTTGCAAAATGGTCCCTACTACAGGTTCATACTGTAGTATGTAGTATCTCCAAAGCCACACTACTAAATGTTGTATTGTGTTTGCTTGGTTTTGTTCGGCCACAAAGGTTTGTTTGTTTTTTGCACCATTATAATTTAATAAACCAGCTCCATGGCTTCCGCGGCGTGTGCACGTGCGTGTGCATTTGTGGGCATGGCCACAAAGAGGCGGCAAGCAATCAATTATGTTAGTTTTCATCATTGATTAATTGATTTCCAATAGTCTCCCCTCCTCCCAGCTATTTCTCTATACAAAGCTCCCCACTCTTCGTTTCTGTCACACAAAACCATATTGATGTAGTGATGCTAATGCTTTGTTTATAGTAAGACAACAAGCGCTCTTGTGTGGACAAAAGAGATGGCAGTGTTTGGGGTGAAGAGGTTCTGTGGGCAGCATAGGTTAGCTTGGGTCAATTGCCCCTCAACAGCATTTGCATCATGACCGTATTTAGTCTGCGGGACAAAGGAGTCGGAGCTCAAGCACTGATTGGCGCACTGACCAAAAGATCACTCTGAGCGATAGTCCAGACCTAGTTTCCTGTAGTCTGGGATTTTTTTCTCTAGACAAATTACAGGTTTGAGGAGATAAATCATGCGGCGAGAGAGAAACGCATGCTTTGTTTTCTTAAGTTTGAGCTATGAAGGAGGTTAGGGAGTTATGTAAATGTTATTTGGTATAGAAATGTACCAAATTACACGGTTATCCATCTAATAGTTGTCAAGACTCTTCTTCTTCTTTTTCCTCAAACAAAGCTTTATATGTTGCTTCCTCAATGCTAAATACATTCTTTAGATTCAATACTCCCACCCCACAATTCTTAAATTCCTTCTTTAGCTTTTCTCTGTGCTTCAAACTTCTAGCAGTGACAAATAACATGTTCAACCATATTTTCTTCTAAGCCACATTCACACAGAGCTGATGGATGTTTCCCCTTTTAATTGGTTGGTGTCACAAGAAAATAAATATTAACCTCATGGTGGCACCAGAGGAAAGGTCAGGGGGTTACCATAGTGAGCAGACTTTATCCTCTGGGCACCATGGATTTCTTTTTTTTTTAATTCATGGAAATCCATCAAACAGTAGTTAAGATATTTCCTCCTTGACCAAATTGGTGGGCTGACCGATAGACCGACGTTCCCGCCCCTAGAGCCATGCCATAAGCACGGCCAAAAGGGCTCTCTATGACTAACTGTGCTTTTTGATAATTTCTCAACAGCTGTTTTGCACATTTGCACACCACAGGACCGTTTCTTCATTTCTATAGGCAGCGTTTTATTGACGCAGAGACACAAATGTACAAAGACAGTGCTCAGCACAGAAGACTGTAACAGTCGTCTGAGGTGCTCCATCATAGCAGGTTTGTAATGTAAAAAGTGTCACCTTGTTGCAAGGACATGCTCAATCTTCTGGTAATGAAGTCTCTTAATGAGCCTCGAGTGTCAACAGTATCGCCTCCAACAAAATTAAGTGTGTGTGTGTGTTTTACATATCTTGTGGGGACATCAATCTAAACAATCACATTGTGGTGTCTCGCCTTCCTTTTGGTGACAAAATATACGTACCATAACATAAATCATTACATCGTAGAGTGAGTGAGTGAGTGTTTGTGTGTGTGTGTGTGTGTCTGTCCAATCCATGTGTACAACCTTGCGTGCAAGTGTCTATAGATGTCAGTACGTGTGTCAGATGATGTCAACATGAGACCGGCGCAAATTGTCTGGCAGGCTGAACGAGCATGTCCAATTTTACTGTGGTGTGTGTGTGTGTGTGTGTGTGTGTTTCTCTGTTCTTAAATTGTGTTTTTTTACTCTGTCTATGTTAGCAGTGTGAGCAAGCACTTTTGTCTGCATATCTGGACAGCATGTGTGTGAATGTGATCACATGAAAGACCCTCCACCTAACCTTTACAGACCTTGAATTATTCATGTTCTGACTCACTGCTTCTGAGAACCCGGTGACAGATATGGATGCACAGTGATGACCTGCGATGTCCGCATTTCTATTTTAGTAACTAGTGAAGGAGAATCCACATCTGAGTTGTGGCATTTTGTGTTTTTGCTCGTTTGGGTCATTGTTATTGTACAAACACCATAATTACATGGATTATCTTTCTTTCATCAGATTGAAATGTCCATCTTTGGATACAAAGTGACTGTTTCTCATATAAATGGTTATAATTGCAGTTAATAATGCAACGTCAGCTTGCTAAATTATTGTCTATTTTACACACAATTTATTAAAATGATTACCTTTATTCAAACACAACCCATCCACCCATAATATAAAACCCTTGCGTTGAACTTTCAGAGTTTATAATGAAGGATGCACAGCTGTGCGTGGGTCATTAGCGTTTCTGCAAACCAGTTATTTTATTGCGAGGAACTTCTTGCTTTGTTGTTGAAATCACTGATTGTTTCCTCTTACTGTCTACTTAAAAATTACTTCTCAACAGACCAATCAAATACAGACAGCAAGAAAACATCCTGTGTGTGTGTGTTTATGTTTCAGAGTGCCCTTCAGAGTTCCCCATGGGGCCTGATGCAGGCGCTGGAACAGCAGGTGGGAGAGCTGAGGATCGACACTGACGATGGCTGCCATGATGGCGCTCAAGGAGACGCAGGTGACAGTCGGCCGAGTTCTGGTACTTCCACAGTTATATTTTGTTAATATAATCTACGCCAGGAAACTCATGTTTCTTTGTCTCTTTGCATGTTGATATACGCTTGTAATGAGTTTGTCATGTTATTCCTCCTCTTATTCGTTCATGCTCCAGTTGCTTGTAATATTTTGTGGCATATTTACACTGCCTGCATCAAGAAGCATATTTTTAGAGAACTGGAACGATCAGTGAATTGTATAATAAAGGGGATAGTCATCCACTCTCTCTTTCTCTAATTGTATTTCCAAGGTTTCTATGAGTCGAGTGAGGGTCAATCGCCAAAAGGAAGATCTTGTTCCACAGAGCCAACAGAGCCAGTCTCCTCCTGGGTTTACTCCAACGACAGGCCAAAGTCTGTGGGTAAGAAAAAGTAGCAGATCTGAAAAGACTGAGGTACACAACTACACAAAAAGTATTCTTGGTCTATGTGTAAGTGAAGCAACACACATTTTTGTGTATAATTTTACTCTTTGCATTGTCAACCATTAGAATCAGAGCATGTATTCGTCTCTTCTTCTCCTTTTTCTAACATCAAGAGAAGATGGCAGATGTGTTATCCTTATCTGGTATCTATTGTCTTGCAAATAATCCATAGACGTTAAAAAACATAGATGCAGCAACTGATTTATTTTGAGTATGGATTTATTGTCATTGCTGACATATAGGTTGTTCGAAGCCCGATAGTCAAGAAATGCAGTGGAGATCAGGTGGAAAGAACAAGCTGCAACCACCACAGCTGCGATAGATGCATACAAGCGCACTGTTTTATAAGATTGAATTATTCATTAAATGAAAACATATGTTTAAAATCGGCACCAAGGCATAGATTAGATGTGAAACAAAGCATTGAGTCCCTGACATCTTGTAGAATAACTACTGACTTTGCATTCTGAAGTGAAGTTTCTGCATCATGCACCATTGCTTATGTCTAATTTATAGATTGTATTTTTTGTATGTGGTATAATAATTATGCCCCTGCACCCTGACCTACAACTATAGTATTTTCTATTATTAGGAGACCCCCTAATAATGACTGGTGAACTGGATGTGCCAGCCATACGCACCACCCTACCCCGCTCTTTCTCTGCCCCTTACCCGCCTCTGGAGGGCATCGCCGAGGAAGGCGCGGCGGCGGACTCGTGGCAGTGGGACACCAGCGGAGCCTGGCAGCAACAGCCTGCAGAGGATCAGCTCACAGAGGAGGACTACCAGCAGGCTTTGAGGGTAGAGGGTTACATCCTAAGTCTTATCCAGCGTCATACCCTCGCACCGCGGCCGTGTCAGCCTCGCACCACCCTGTGCCCCGACCCCCCGTACTGCGGTGCCTCCGGACACAGCTCCCTACACCGGAGAACTCCTTCTCTTACCACAGAGCAACACTTTCCTGACCCCCACTTTCAGCCCCACGTTGACCTTTCAGCAAACCCTAAGGGCCAGGGCTGGGGTTGTGACCCGCAAGAGGGGGAGGCCTGTGGAGGAGAGGCCCCATCTTTGGAGGAGGACTGTTATCTTGCTCTGCCCTACCCCCAGTCCAGGCCACACTCCCTGGCCGAGAGGCTACAATCACCTCTGCCCTCCCTGGACCCCAACTGTGGTGTTGGGGCCCTTGACCTTTATTGTGAACCCCCATCCCCCCAGCATTACTTACATCCACAACTCCCTATTCATCACAAGCACAATTTAGTAAGTGCTCATTATATCCCTGGGCATGCCTGCCATGCCCCAGTGCGCTCCCCCAGACACTACAACCCAGAGCAGCCTAAGCCCAACCATGTTGTCACCTCTCCTGACCACCAAAAGTCCAGAACTTCTAAGAAGAGCCACAATGAGCGACAGAGAGCCAAGAAATCAAGCAGTAAAACCAATCGATCCCAGTCTGAAAACAGCCTCCTGGGCCAGCGAGTGTTGCCTGAGCGCAGGTACAGCACCACCGAGAGGCACCAAGGCAGAGGGGATCTTGCTCAGAACCAAGGCCAAGTCGCTGGACAGCAGGCGGGCATCAACAGCGACAACGGGAGCCGACGTTGGTGCTCCAACCTGGAGCTCAGCCAGGACGAAGGGGAGACCATAGCAGGGCAGTCACATCGACGACCACCACGTAAAGTTCGCCACGGCCATTCTTGCTCCCAGTCCCAACACCAGAACTACCAGCAGCAGCAGCAGCAGCACACCCAGCGCTGGCACCCCGACTTCCAGGAGAAAGCCCCTCTCTGTCATGGAGAGGGGGGCTACGCTGCCGCCGCCCCCGCCGAGTCCGAGTCCAGCATGAGCGAGGTGTATTCCCCGGCCTCCAGCTCGCTGTCCAGTGACTCCGACGAGAGCGGGGGGCTTGTGTGGCCCCAGCAGCTGCCGCCACGCCTTGCTTCCACCTCCTCCTCATCCTCGCCCTCACCACAGGCAGCCGCCAACGCCCCCTCTCAACCAAAAGCCTTTGTCAAAATCAAAGCCTCTCATGCTCTCAAAAAGAAGATCCTTAGATTCCGCTCAGGGTCCCTCAAAGTCATGACTACTGTTTGAGGAAATGCTCACATCTGTTTTAAACCCATGAACTTTTTTACTGTGTTGTAAAAGCCATTGTCAGAGCAACACTTGTGTGCCTGCTATTTTCACCGATCATTTGTTAACCAACCGATCCAGTTTTGACACGCTACCTACCTCTAATTTCAGTATGTTTGTAGTGAGAGACATTTACATTAATGGGCATGATTAAAGATCTGCTAGAGATCATCTGGTTGAATTTATATTGTAGTTGACAGCCATCAGACACCAGACTAATGGCCATTACCCTGCTCTAAGTGATGATAATTGGTGTGACGCATAGTTACACTGCGTTGACATGGACCACACTGAAGTGACTGAATATGCTGCCAGTTTGTCAGTCCTGATGCCTGTTGGCCTTATAGTTAATTAATCACAGATGTGTGGTTAATTGGTCATACAGTGTAAGTCTACACAACTAATGGGTACATTGTCGAAAGCTTCAAGTCTTGCTAAACACCAGAGCTCTAGAAATGAAATAGAAATAATTTATGGCACTGACTTTTTTAAGAAATATGGGTAACTTCACTCTATTTGACGGGTCCAAAATTTCCCACTAATTTCCTTCGACGTTTCCTGGAAAGAACTGAAATGTGGTACTAATCTGGGGCAACAGCTCAATTTAAACCCAAATAATTGGTAATAGATTATTCATTAATTATTGGAAAGTTTATGATCAAATTTTGCAAGGACTTGCTCAGCACTGAATACAAGCCTGTAGTTACCAGTTAATTGGAATTAACTGGAGTGTACCATTCGAACACTGTCTCTATTTTCCCACAAATCAGTATTAGATTACATATTTCATTCCAGGAATTATTAGGTTATCATTCTGAAACTTCACTACTGAAGACATGACTCCAGTGTGTGGTAAAACTTGAAGCTTTACAGTGAGGATTTGTCTTGCAGTTAGCCTGCGTCCTATAGGGAAAATAAATCTCTCATTTGTGCAGGAGTGAACAAATGTGTAATAGAACAAATCTATGTTTACATTTGGTTCTCCCACAGGCTCAAAATTGACGGTCTGATTGTTAATCTCTGAGCAGGGAATGTCCATATTGTTCACAGGTACTCAGCTCTGCCTCTTTGTAAACTGTGCTGTAGGGACCAATGAGCATCAACAGGTCTGTGAGTAAGGAGTGGGTTTAGTAGAGGCCGTAGTAAGGGACCGGTGTACATGCATGCATGCACATACAGTATGTATAAGTGCACATATTAATTGAACCATATTGACACAGAATTGGACACTCCTGTAATTGTGTGTTTCTGTATATACCATCACGTGGCCTTGTTTGGAATGAATGTAGTTTGTAAATAAAGGCTTTTTCCTCTTCATTTTGGTACGTTAACACATTTTTATTGTTTTGTTTATTCTTTAATCGCCCTGGTACAACAAGATCCATTTCAAAACATCATATAAATATGCATTAGGCAAGTGGTACAAAAAAAGGGTAATTAATTTACATTTAATAGACTTCTGTAGACGTGCTAAGTGGAGCATTTGTCTGAACTGAATTTATTTGACAAACCTGCAAACATCTCTAAATTGTCCTTTTTGTGTTTAGGGTCTGACACACTTTGGTACTCCGCCCACGAGCCATATGCAACTATATACACTTTGGTCATTGAGCATCAGAGATTTAGAGTGTAGCTCCCTCTTGTGGTCTATGCAGACTACTGTTACACATGGGGACATGGCTGTGTCTTATACCGGTAAGTATTATACAAGAACAATGTATTAATTATTAATAACAAAAAACTTGAATTATACGAAACAAAAAGCAATACAAAGATCAAATCATTTATAACAGAAATGCCTTCAAACACGTTCTGACATCCTTGTATAGGAGCAGAAATAAGAAGTGCCATTGTTGCGTGAGACATGCGTTTCCACAGGAAATATTGCAGATTGGCAATCTTGAGGCAATCATGACACCATGTTTGCATTTCATTCAACTGCATTAGCAAACCTCCTCACAATAGCTTGTGAAACAGCAGGGTTGGTGTGCTCACGCGTTCAAATGTTGAAGTTATTTCTTCAGATGGAGTTTATTTGTGTCAAAAAAGTCAATTCTGAACACAGACAGTTTATGGTGAAACCTCAGTGTTTCGGATCCCCACGTTCAGGAGAGAAGATGTCGCTCGGTGAGGAGATTGAAAAAGTGCATCAAAGTCGACACAACATCAGATTTTGGTCATCTCCTTTCCGTTGCTGGAGCTCTTGGTGTCGTTATTGGTGATGCTCAACTTGGTCACAGGGTCCTCGCTGATGAAGTGCATCATGTTGCGCAGGGAGCGGTTCATGCTTTCCTTGAAGCCCCGGCCCAGACACACATAGAGCAGCGGGTTGAGGCAACTGTTGAAGTACGCCAGGCACAGTGCCAAGACGTGTGCCAGGTACAGTCTGGGGCTGTGATCAGAACTCCGAGGGACCGTCAATATGAGGAAGTCCAAAGTGTGCAGTGGGAGCCAACACAGGAAGAAGCTCAGCACCACGGCGATGATGACCCTCAGCGTGCGCTTGGAGCGCGTCCGACCTTTGGACAGTCCGCTCTGCGCTCTCTTGTACACCACCAAGTGACAGACCACGATCACCAGGAAGGGGAGGATGAATCCCACCAGGAAGCGGTAGGAGGTGACGAGCCAGGCGCTGAGTGTAGTGTACATCGTCACGCACTCTCGCTTGTCTTCACCCGCTTCGATCTGCTTTGTGTAGACGAACTGGGGGATGCTGCCCACCAGGGCCAAGAACCAGACGGCCACACACCCGCAGGCGGCCTGCTTGGGTCGCCTGTTGTTCTGACACCAGATGGGTCTGGTGACCAGCATCCAGCGATCCACACTGATCAGAACCAGCTGCAGGACGCTGCAGTACATCACCAGGTGAAACAGGCTTTTGACTAACGTGCAGGCCAGCGGCCCAAAGTGCCAGTGGTCGTCATGGGCCAGAGGGATCATGAGCAGAGGGAGGGAGAGGCAGCACAGGAGATCGACCAGCGCGAGGTTGAGGAACCAGATGGAGGTGACAGAGCGGGGCATGCAGAACCCCGTCACCCACACCACCACAGCATTACCGGGGACACCCAGCAGGAACACCAGGCCGTACAAGACCAGAGCCCCGATCTGGATCGGTTGAATCGTAGGTGTCAAATTGTCGGTAAAATCGGGCAGTGTGCCATAGTCCATAGTAATATTGGTTAAATTGAAGTTGTAGTCATCAAAGTTATACATGGCTGAAGCTGTAAATGGAAAGATTGTCAAGCATTAGAATAACATTTTTATTATACTGAAATTATCATTATAAATAGATGGACAACATGATTTATTTTGGTGTGTGACAAATGTTTAGTGTAAAACAAATATCTTTCATAGGTAGGCCTATGTGTGAAACTATAGATAAGTCCATCAATTAGCCCAACACAATCATAACAGATGATACATTCGAGCTGATTAGTTGAATTATCTTATACATTTGTAAAATATAGTCACAATATAACAGAAGCATTTAAAACTTAAAGATAGGTAATTTTTTCAACTTACAATTTCAGTGGTCTGTTGCAGCTTCACTGCTGACAGGAAGTTATGAAGCCGTTCTGCTTTCAAAAGGGTTTTATACCCTCGCACACACCCTTAACACACACACACACACACACTTGCACAATATCCCAACTAAAAACATGAACTAAGTCATCTTCTGGAAACAGTTGAATTTAAACAAACAATGTGGTTTTATTTGTGTTTATTCACGCTTTTTATATATCTTTATGTTTGTTATCTATAGGCCTTCATGGCATCTTGTTGTTGTGACACTTCAGAAGAAGAACGTATCCAGTTACAATAAAATTGACTGACGCTAAAGCAAACATTATTCACTCTGTAAGAGTTTGTAGATCGTTTTCAATACAATTTACACATTTCACATAATTATATCATTTTGTAATTTAGATTCAAGAACAATTATTAGTGGATTTATTAGGTCGAATTTGCTTTTTAAACAGTAAAAACGTGATTCAAACCCTCAGCAACAAAAAATAATGATACGCATTAGTGGGACAAAATACTTTATTGACAAATTCATAATTGTCATTTTGTAATAACACAACAAATTTTCCATATATACAAGTAATTCACAGTTCAGCCTAAACACAAATGAGAGTATAAATAACACAACTACAATTCTCAATGGTGTCTACAACTGTTAATGAAAAGCTAGAGCTGCCTGCATTTTTTTGGTTCAACATGGCTGACAACAAACTGAATGTCCACTCCTGTCCGCCAAAAAGAAGCAAAGTCTGTGACCGGTGATTTTGGTAACATTGTGGAAATTGCTGATTTTAAGATCCCAACATTAGTCAGAATGTGCCACTCACATAAAGCACGATGAGAAATTATATAACCAACGGATGTGGTCATTTCAAAATGCTCCACAGATTCAGGACAGCAGCAAGTGAATCCAGAGCAGCGCCTAATAAATATTATACTGAAGCAATAACCAAGTAAATGTCCTCAAAATGATGACTATGAGCAATATGTTAAATAAGGTACAGAGATGAAGTAAAAATTAACAAAGCACAAACTAAAGAAAATTGGTTAGCAGGATGTTCCCTTTTAGCCCATTGACATCAGTGAGCCCTTAACAATTAGGACATAAAACGGGAAATGACACATAAAGTTATAACGTCAGCAAAAGTTATTTTAGAAGTAGAAAAAAAAACAGCAAACGCAGTATTGCTGAAACGTCTGCCACCACCGTCAGCAACCAAATTTTGTGTGTGTGAGAATGTGTGTTTGTGTTTCTGTGTATCTGTCTCACGCCTGCTGGCATATATTTATATTCATATTAATGTGGATATAAATCTCAGAGTCAGCGTGCAGCTCTTTGACATCGAAAACATATTTTGATACTTCCTCTTTCCTCTTCATCAACATTGGCTTTCAGTTCAATCTTTTCTTTTCAAATCTTTTTATTGATTTTGCAAATACTTTAGACAGAGGTTCAGTTCAATCTTTTGCATCATCTGTCACTGTCAAACTCTGGGTTGTTTTCTCATAGTTGTCATCAGCAGAATGTTTCCTCACTGGGTCTCCGAGGTTAAGTCAGTTGAGGGCTGGAGCGCTGCTCGGTGGAAGGGTGGGGGTGTCATCTCTAAATGCATCTGACTGAAGGTCTGCAGAAAAAAAAGGACACCGTCTTTATCCTATGTCTTCAAACAATTCACATCAAAGTTTTGGTGTTACTGCACAGTGCACAAAACAGTGTACACCTCGCATTTTCAGCACTAACTCCTGCACAGATCCGCAGTCACTCCGATCAGGTTTTTGAGCTCTCAGCATCGAGAACATTTGTTAGGGTGTTGCTATAGTATTTAAGAAAAGATGAGATAAAATACATAATAATCTAATATAATCACACAAATTTTTTTTTTGTCCCAAAATGAGAGAAGCACCCACACCCTGGAAATGCTGACTCTGTGTGATGATCTCCTGTAATACAGTGCTAGTTATTTGGTTTTGGTTGCCATGAAATACGAGTTTCTCAGCGGCATCAAGTCTGGGTAGTAATTCACTCCAACACACACACACACACACACACACACACACACATTTTCGCACCAAAAATTAGAGAAGCGTGTTGTGGTATAAGTGCTGAATCTGTGTGATCATCGACGGTAGTGGGTTGGTTTTTCCTTTAAGAATATATTGGCAAATGAGGCAGAAACCAAAATTAATAAGTGCTGCTGACAGTGGCTTTTTGTTTGTTTTTTTATAGTCATGACTTCTGCTTAAAGCTTTTGAAACCAAAGCTTTCTACCAAATTAAAGGCATCCAAGCAGAGCATTAGGATGCATAAAAAGAGTATATTTCTAATCATCAGAGGAGTGTAAAGCAGGGAGTATGATAACATGTGCAACTAACCAATGAGTGTCAAGCCATGCTGCTCGGTGAGTATAACCGATGTCTCCTCTTCCTCCTCCTCTTCTCCCCAGTCAGCGATGTTTGCAGGGGGGATGCACTGCTCCAAGAACAGGTCCTCCTCGTCTTCCTCCATGTCCATGTTCTCCGGAGGCCAGCGCAGCTCTCCACTCTCCACCTCGCTCACCTCCGTGGGTTCCACCACGATGGAGGGTAGACGCTCCTTCACATGGACGAGCTCCAGCCTGTTCAAGGTGATTTCTGGGTCCAGGACAACCTCAACAGGGTCAGGGAAGATCTGGAGGAAAAGGCGAGAGAGCTTACTGAGAATTGAGCAGAAAAGTCCTACCGAAAGTAAGTTTAGTTTACGGCAAAAATCAATTGATACTGCATTTGTTTTAATCGTTTTTAAATCAGTTTTGACCACTCTCATATTGACTTATCTTACAGATATCTCTTTCTCTCACACACACACACACACACACACCTGTTTGGTCACAGTCCGGTTACGGTATGATGATGGAACGTACCTGGAATGATAATCTTTGGTCCCTCCTTTGCATGTCTTCACAGTTGGGATCTCCGCTCATCTCCTCCATGTATCTGCAGAGGAAACAAAGCCATTACAGAGGTTAGAAACAAACATACACTGTCAAGGAACAAGTGCCTTTTTCACCATGGAGACATTCTCCTCCTTTTGCCAATATGAAGCCTGCCTTGGTAAAATATTTTGTTCTTTTAGAAACAAAGGTCCCTCATAGTTCAGTACAAAAGATTTCATCATATTCTTGTGAAAACTTGAAACCACTAACATCTTCCACACCATTATATCCTTGAATGTGAAGCGAAGGATCTTTGCCTCGTAGAATAATACAACAAACCCCACAAATCTGCAGTGACCCCCCCGTGTACGAGTTTGTGAGTCTCCTAACACGCACAAACACACACATTGAAACACACTCATACTTCAGATTAGTGCAAATAGGGTTTGATACCAAAATGGATTATGTCCGCTGTCGCTCATATTTTGTTTTTCTTACAGAGAGCCCGGCAGAACAAAAATGTTGTTTTTGCTCTGTCAGCTCTTACAAAGCGCTGTGCGCCTTATAGCGGAAGCTTTTGGGGACCTTTTATGTCATCTCTCTGCCACTATTTTCACCAAACATCACAGTCAGCTCTGTTTCCTTTAAAGCCCCGATCGTTTTCCCTTCATCAGACTGTTTGTTGGGTCCACAGTATCTGTAAAGTCGTCACATGTTTCAGTTACATGCACGAGCCTGTGCCCACATCCAACTTCAAATCTGTTTATGGTCTCCAGAAAAGCCGACGAGGGATTAAGAAGGACTGAGGATCTGTACGAATCCTCTTTTTATCCCCCTCTCCTGCTCCCCCTCTCCTCTTCCCACTGTGTCTCACTGTCTGTCCTCCTGCTATAAGTACCAATCATGGTTTGTTGTCATTCACAATCTGTTAAATCTTGCTTACTCTTTAATGAAATTTCAGTTGAAAGACAGATCTAATCTCCAGTCTTTCTGTTTTTAGACTGTGTATCGGGTACTTTTTGATATTTGCTAAGAGCAGTATTATTCACATGCTACATCAAACTAAGGAAGTAACTCAAACTATTTCCTTTCTGGAAATGCAGGATGTCACGCAGTAGAGGGCATAGATATGCAGCAGATTCATTATATATCAGTATGTATGCGGTCTAGTATACGCTGCACACGAGGGGCATAAACCCTGAGTAAAAATAAAAGCAAAGGTATATGTTTCAAAACAGAATATAGTAATGTAATATATTTCCAGGTCAAAACTATATCGTACTATATATTAATACTAATCAGCAAATGTTAACATGATAACACACTGAACTAGGATGGTGGGATTGGTGAACTTTATATCTGCAAAACTTCCAAATGATAGCATTGTCATTGGGAGCATGTTAGCATGCTAACATTAGCATCTATACCTCAACACACTTCTGTGCCAAAGTGCAGCCCCATTAAGCTGCTAGCCTGGCTGCAGACCGTTAATCTTGTTCAAGGTATACAGCGTTTGTACCTCTTTATGGTTCATTCTTTCATTTGGTTATATGCAAGTACACACGCGTGTATGCCATGAGATAGCCAGTTTGAGAAGCATATGCTTTAGTTCAAGTAGTACATTAATTTCATTTTAACAATTGAGAATTTCAAAAAATTGCATCCGCTGATTTCTCTCTCTCTCTCTCTCTCTCTCTCTCTCTCTCTCTCTCTCTCCCAACCCTGATTTTTATTTCTGACTGCCTTAATGTGACACATTTCAGGCTTAGTGTCTCCATCAACCTCCATAAGTTCATTGTTTGATATGACAAATGAAGGAACACTAAGCCAGTGTGCACAACCCCCAAAACGAGGCCGCCCTGTTCTTGTCTAAATAGGATCAGCTTTGGGAGGACGCTATCATTTTTGACCCACTTGTGAATGTGCGCAGCTCTACAATTCAATTGCTGATATTATGCTGCTGACGACTGTGTCACGCTAAGCTGTCTGTGTGCCACCTGGGATGGAAACTTTCAGCTATTGTGATGAAGAAGCTTAACCTGCATGTAATCCCCCTCATATACACTTCCTCTAAACACCTGCACGTTTCAGCTCAGTCAACAATCAGTCGTGGTTTGTGCAGAGGGCTGTATTTTGTACGCCACAGGATCAAACATGCAGTAACACTATTTTTTTTAAATGTACATAACACAAAACATTTATTAAAATATAGAAATTGTTGGAGGGAAGATATAGAGTTTAATTAAATGAGAATACATCTGAAATGTTCAGTTGAAATGATACATAGGACTCATGGGGTGATTTTAAATTGCTTTCACTCATATTTTTGCAATGACCACGAGCCCAATGGTCAGTGAAACACACATCTAAATTTAGATGCCTTTACATGCCAAACTAATATTAGTGTGATCAAGAAGAGGAACTTGAAACAATTTATTTATCATCTCGTTTCAGTTCTATATTAACTACTGGACTTCTTGTCTGCGATAAATGGGCCACAAACTGATAAGAAGAAATTCTTTAAAGGTTTCTTGCAACATGCTGTTCTAATGCAATAAATGAAATGAGCTGAATAATTTTGAGGTCCCATTACAGCAGGCCATGAGGGTTTCCTGTTTTACACCTCTCAAGCATCACCAGAGCTGGACTGTTGCATGATTTAAACATATGCTCAGGACTAAAGAAAACCCTTGTACCAAGTTGCACCATTTATTAGGCCCAAAAGCTTCACAGCAGCTACTAAATGAAGCGTGAACGGAGGTTGTTTTTGCAAACAACTGTTTTTCAAAGTCAGGAATGAACTTTGCAATCTACATTTTTAAGACAACATGGATGAGAAGTTGTTAACATGCTGAGAAGAAATTTGAACATCTAGTTCAATCACAGCTGAGCAAACTTCAAGGGCTGTTGATTGTCTTGATCAGAAGATACACACTTTACTGTTCACCTGCATCAAGAGCGAACTCTCGTTGTAGTCAGGTGAGGGGTCATGTTGAGTACATTAAGGGGGCTTCCACCTGGGAAAACCCCATAGTTCTTGCTAGTGTGAATAAAATGTGTTCCTGAAATACACACACACACACAAATGTCAGCAGCCTCTTACCCCTCACTTGCAGTCAGGCAGATGTCTTCTCCCTCTTGGCACAGCTCCACGGTGGTGAAGCCTATCTCCTCCACAATAAGTACAGGTGACACTAGAGGGGGTGCAGGAGGAGGTGAGCAGCTCCCACAGCATTCCCCCTCCGCAGAGGCCTCAGCGAGGCTTTTGGCCTCCAGGGCGAAGCCTGGAAGGGTGGGTGGAGGGGTGGGGGGTGGGGGGGGGGGGGGGGGGGCCCTGAACCCTCAGATGTCCCGGAAGTTAAGCAGAGGATCAGG
>NW_022280054.1:8022905-8023493 GCF_004355925.1 Anarrhichthys ocellatus | reverse complement strand
GGGGGGGGGGGGGGGGGGGGGGGGGGGGGGGTCCTGAACCCTCAGATGTCCCGGAAGTTAAGCAGAGGATCAGGACGTGGTTGTGTGCCTGATTTCCTTTTTCAGTTAGGACAGCACCTGTCTCACTTGTCCAGCTCCGTGCTGACTTTGCCTGCTATCCGAAAAACTACATGCGTTCCTGTGTCCCCCGTCTCCAAATTCCCTCCTCATGTCCCGCTCAATATCTCTCCCTGTCCCACCCCACCCAACTGCCAGGCTTTGGAGAGGAGCAGGATTAACGTCTCTTTCGATTACAGAGGCTGGATGGGTGACGTCAGCCAAGCCTGACGGTCCCCTTTGATGAGTTGGCACACTGGGTCGCTGTTGCATCTCTGAAGAAGCATATAAAGGACACACAGATGGCACATGACCCCACTATTGATCAAAGCTAAAGTGACTCAGGGAGGAGCATAAATGCTCAAAAAATGAACAAGGACGAATTGGGCTCGTTTTGTATATGCTCCTTTCTATTTCTTCCCCATCCTGTGCCCCTCTCTCTCTCTCTCTCTCTCTCTCTCTCTCTCTCTCTCTCTCTCTCTCTCTCTCTCT
>NW_022280054.1:8001000-8022895 GCF_004355925.1 Anarrhichthys ocellatus | reverse complement strand
TCTCTCTCTCTCTCTCTCTCTCTCTCTCTCTCTCTCTCTCTCTCTCTGTGCGTTCCTAACTGTATGTGCCGTAGCTCCATCAGTGGATTTAGATTTGGACGATTCATGGAATTAGCCCAGGGATCAAGGGCTCAGAGTTGGGGGGGTAGATATATATATATATATATATATAACAGGCTCCAACTATGGCTAACTGACAGAGCGCTGCTAACAGCCGTGTGTAATCCTCTCTGTAGGCTAAGTCAGTAGGCTATGTATGTAACATGGTGGTGACGGAGCTATGCAGCATGATGAAGGGTGTCCTGCTCCTGCAGAAGTATGAGTGAAGAAAATTCATGTAATATATGTATATTTTTATTTATTTATTTATTTTTATCTATATATATATATTCTGCTTTAAACATTGGAAATTCGCACAACAAACTCTCTATTTGAAATTTAGAAGATCATCAATTTCCTGCAAATTAGTTTGAATCTGCATGAAATGGCCACATATTTACATATTTAAGTTGCACAAAATCAAAATATATATTTGTCAGCCGAGTCAAATGCAGCTTTTATTAAGAACCACATTCTAGCTTGTTATAGAACAACACACACCATTTGAAATTTTGGAAGGTGTAAGCTATTGTACAGGTCTGGGCAAATTTCTAGTCCAATCTTCGCTCTCAAAATCAGCTTCAGGAGACAGAACCGGTGTCTTACCTGATCTAACCTTGCAGAGACTACAGTAACTGTGAGCTGCTATCCACATACAGTAAAGTATATAAACTCATTGCAGATTAGTTGCAGCTATGTGTGACTTGTTCAGGTGACGAGCAGGAACAGAAAACTCAGTGACAGCAGCTAGTGGGCAGGTGAGGAATGGCAGATGTTACAAGAAATGGTTTGCATCTGTATGCTGGGTCTGTCATCTTCCACCATGTACATGACAGGAACAACTGATTCAGACCGATTGATTCATAGTACCAAATAAATGGATGGTGTTAAACTAACAGACAGAAAGAAATAGATTAGATACAAAACGTCTCCAAACTTTATTAGAGAGCAGAGCTCTGCGAAACAGAAAATCTCCACCTTTCATGCGTAACATCAGTGTAATAGGACAGTGCAGGTATTGATCCTGAATTTCACGGCTCAGTGTGTCGCTGTTTTAGCCAAACCTAATGAAAGAGTTTTGTTCCTGACGTCCCACCACCAAGTAAGCCTCTGTTCATCTGAGGAAAAATAATCCACATGCTACAGAGTTGAGCAGCAAATCTATGAGTTCAAATGGCTAATCTGCTTTGCTGTGCCCACCACAGGAAGAGTAGTTGCATTCGAGGCCGAGCTGAACGTCGCTCACAGCGCTCCCTATACCACTCTGGTGTCTTGAAGCTTGTGGACGTGCTGGCCAACGAGGGAGACGCCTGCAGTCTTGACATCCTTAGATGAGATCATTGCAGCAGAAGATAATGTCTTTGTCCGGGTTTCATTTAGGGCAACTGAGACAGATAGAGGTGCTTGAAATCTTTCTGAAAGGTGTTTAGCTATGTAACATATTTCATGCAAAATGATCACCATATAGCTGAATTTGTTTCTCATCATGTATACATTATGCGCAATACATAACCTGTCAAACATGCATTACTTGTGTAAACAACAATACTTGTTTTTGAACAAAAGCTTACTTGCCCAGAGCATTTTGAAAAAAAAAAATACATCACAAAATGGAGCTAAGAAAACATATAAAAGCCAGAAACAGAAGCACGATAACTGATCACCAGTGAGGACATGGCTGTGTTTATTTCTTAATTCTGCTTGTAATCTCCCCTCTGGCTTATGTTTACTCACTAATTATCTCTTATCCCGCCACTTGTTGTGTTACAGAAGATTAATATTGATTTTTAATTTTTTTATGATATTATTATTGATTAATATGATATTCATTTAAAGAAATGTGAGGGGGAAAAAATCAAGTTTAGATATTTCATATAACTCATGGTCAGTAACACATCACATACACAACTCTGTAAAATCCAGTTGTGTAAAACGTGATATTCTGAATACATCACTAAACTTCCCCTTTGAAAACAGGAAGTCTATTATTACTGAGGACAAGCAAGAGTTTGAAGAATTTGACAGACGATGAAACTTGATCACCTAGCTGTGCTAAATCTGTCAGGATCCCTGTCAGACCAGACACCTCCCATGGCCACACAGCTGCAGCCACTCCAGCCGATTACCTCCTGCAGGCTGACACACCAGACTCAGGTCCCATTAGCGCTTCCCCTGGCACTATATAAACTCTGGTCCTGCAGTCTGGGGTTGTCAGGTCGTACCGTCTTTCACCCGCTCCGGTGTCCGTCGGTCCGGGAATCCCCCGTGCCCTCCATTGTGTTAACGGACTACACACGGCGTCAAGCTACCAGTCCTTCGGTGTCGAGCCACGGGACATCACACCGTCAAGCTACCAGCCCTCCGGTGTCGAGCCACGGGACTCACACCGTCGATCTGCCTACTCTCTGGTGTCGGACCACAGGCTCCACACCTTCCTGTCTTCTCTTTATTCAGGCTAAATAAAACCTGTTTATATCAACTTCTGTCTCCTGTGGTCTTGCGATTGGGTCCTAACCCGTGAACTCCTGTGACAAAATCAGTGCCAAGTGTCATTTTCACTATTATTGAACTGATTCTGAATCAACCACCTATCATGCCTACAAAAACATTCCTCATTGGACAGTATTTACACCACATGAGTCTTCTGTTGTCATATTGACCTGCAGCTCCTGATGTTGCCTGCTCTATCATTCTATGGTCTGTTATTGCACCAATGCCCCTTCCTTCCTTCCTCAATCTCAAACCTAACCAAACATAAGTAGTGTGTTATTACTCTATGGTTACACTAAACTCATTGAAGTCAGGCTTTAATATATTGTAATTATCACAGCTTGTTTTAAAAATTTGAATCTTTCCATAACTTCTCAGCATGTTGCCTCCGCATGAGACGTTCTACAAACCAGAAAAACAACCTCACTCGCCTCTACCTGTTTTCCAGCTGATGACATGTTTTTTCAACATGTCTCTGCACCAGTAAAATAAGTTTCTGTATTTTTATTATAGCCGTCTAAAGTTACTCAGATTCCAGTATGCCTGCATTTCATATTTTATGTTGCTTTATATTTATAGAAAAATTAAGAAGTGATCCTTAATTTCAAATAAGCAAACATTTCCACAAAGAATACTTTCAAGCTAAATAAACAGGTTGTAACTAGAAACCAGACGAACAACTTCGGCTTCTCTGTTCGTCTTTAGAACATTTGCAACATTCCCCTGCAAGACAGCAACAGGTAAGAAGCTCTTTGCTCCGAAGTTAGATTGGTTGTAGGGTTTCATACCAGAATTTGCAAACATATATTCATATTTAAAGGACAAGCAAATAATTCTTATACATTTTGCATAGGCGCAAAACTTATTGCTGAAATTACTTCCGAAATATTTTCTTTCTTCGAAGATTTTCTTTTTTACTAATCATTGATTTATAGTAAACTGCATCAGTTACATGTGACCACATAATCTTGTGTTTAACCACCTTTCTATTTTATATTACAAGTCTACAGAATTGCAGCTTGTAGACAGTTAAATCACTGATATTATGTTGTAACCATAAAAATATTGTACTCATTTAATTTTTGTTTTTGTTTTTACAGACATCAGAAGTTTTAGTCATGGCGTACGAACCAGGTCGAGGAGACAGCATTTCTCCATCAGGTAAAAAAAAAAGAAAAAGCATTTTAAACATTGCTATTATGCAGGGCCATAATACCAATATGTGCCAACTTTACACAGCATCATGTTGTTATGTTTGCCATAGTTAAATTCACTTATATTGTGGAATTGATTGATTGGTGGCTTTGTGAGAATTATTATTCCATTAACATGTAATGGTTTCAGTTGGAGTACATCACCTAAAATTATTTGTGTACAACTAGTTATCAATAATAAAATGAATTGTACTATTCATTATAAAAACATAGTGTCTATGCCCACACCCCAATTACTTTAATACTGTCTTTAACTGATTTTGTCAACATTTCCACTCTCAGAGGAATTAGTTGGTTGCTTTTTGTGACTCAAATTACAACATTGTTAACTCCTTGCTCTTATTATCATGATGTCGCCCATTCTAGGCACTGTAGCTTTCACAGCCAAGCTGAAGGTCGATGACAGCTACCCCTGTTACTCTGGAGCCCTGAAGTTTACCACTTTACTGGTCAACGAGGGAGGAGGCTACAGTCCCGACACGGGCCTCTTCACCTGCCCCGTGGATGGCTTCTATTACTTCACCGTGCATATGTCTGTGTATGGACGCGGACAGGGCGCTATCTTCAAGAATGGAGAGAAAGTAGTGTCTCTGTATCACACCTCTCTGCCTGATAAGTGCAGCCAAGTGGCCAGTATGAGCAGTGTGATCAAACTGTCCAAAAACGATGAGGTCGCTGTGAATATCTGGGGGCCGGGCAGAAACGATATCTTTGCAACTGTAGACAATGACACTGTGTTTACTGGTTTTCGTTTGGGTTAAAGACATTATAGAAAACATCAATAAAGCTAATGGCTAGGACAATAAGCCAATACCACCTCAGAGTATGTATTATTGGTGAAGTTTGTTAAATGGTCTTTTCCTTGTGGTTTTGCATCAATAAATTTAATTTCATACTGAAATGAACTTTTGTTTTAATTTTCTTTTACCATGAATGAATAATATAATAGGCGACTGTATGGCAAATAGAAATAAGAGTCCCTCGAAGCTTCTTTTTTCAGTCTTCCCCACACCGGGGGGCGCTGTCTCAGAAATCTTCATTTTGTTCATAGTACACGCATGCGCAGACGGTCTGTTTTCAAACCAGTGGAAGGAAGCGGCGGTGGAAGAAGTGAAGGATCTGAAAGAGCATCGCACATTTATTATTTGTCACGTTTAACTTCAACATATAGGTTTTCCAATGGATTTGGAAACTGGAACATACGAACCAGGATTTGTTGGGATCCGGTTTTGTCAAGAATGGTGAGTTTGCGGCCAATTTAGAGGATAGATAAGTTACACAAGCGTGTTAAAGCTAAACGCACGTTAACACAACGTTGTTCTAATGAACAAACTGCGCCTGTTTGTTTTCCAGTAACAACATGTTGTACCCGAAAGAAGACAAGGAGAACCGTATCCTGCTCTATGCGGTAAGTATCTGGTTCACAGTTAAGGTCCCACAGAAAAAAATCAGTGAAATGTAGTGTCTCAGTGCAATGCACGAGGGATCACTCCAATGGTAATGTTGATATACTGAGGCCTATACAGTGTAAAACCTATGTTGCTGCTTTTACAGAGGTGCAGGAAAGCAATGAGCTTACATGTCCACTGTTACCATGTAATAAGCTGCTGAATGTCCTCTCTCTCTCTTATTGAACTCAACACACAGTGCAGGAACTGTGACTACCAACAAGAAGCAGACAACAGCTGCATCTATGTCAACAAGATCACCCACGAGGTCGAGTAAGTAAAAGAAAACAAAGTGCTAAACGAGTTGCTAAGAACTTGATTTTCGCTCGAAATTGGCGAATATGCCACGCTGCTGTTCTCACTGCAGTTTCATCTCTGAAAGTCTTGTTTTTTGCTGACCTGTTGGTTTAACATCTCACTCTGCTGTAGTGATGTACAGGTGTACACAGAACCCTGTGACATCACTTCTGGGTGTTGTTACCCGTTCAACAAAGCACATTTGTCTGTCTATGAGCAATGGGCTTAAAATATTGAGTTTGTGTGTGGTGGGTTGTACTTGTTGGGCATCCACTACATATTTGTAGCCCTTAACCAACACAAAAATGGTATGAAAAATCAAGTTAGACGCATTCTCCAGACACTTTCCGGCACGCTAGTCCTGACATTTAATAGGATCTTCCCAAAGTCAGTTAAAGAGAATCCCTCAATTTTATTTGTGCCCATCCAGACTGCAGGAATGACTTTTACAATGGTGTGAATACATATTGAGTGACTACACATAAGGATAAATATTTGTAATAGAGCAACGTTTGTAACGCTCAAGATACTAAAACATTACATTGCACATTTTACGTGTGTAATCTCAGTCACTTGAAGGCTAATTGTTGGTGAGTCATCCAGTTTCTTGCTTTTCTTTTTCTCCAGTGAGTTGACACAAATCATTGCTGATGTATCTCAGGATCCAACACTTCCCAGGACAGAGGACCACCCCTGTCCCAAGTACGTTTCACCAGAATGAGTCGACCTCACCCATTCTCTCTGGAGAGCCCTAATTCATATCTTTTTTTAAAGTGAATATTTATTGTGTTGTTAGTGCAGTGCAACATCTAGTATTGGTTCATTTCTGCACATTCGGCACAGCTTTGTTTTATTGATTATTTTTTTTACCACCTCGGAGTGAAAACTTGTCTCCTACATTCCCTTCAATAAGCTTTTCTAAACGTCATCATGCCTAATGTGCTAACAAACAAGCAAAACTGTTTTCTCATTAGAGTCCTCATTCTCACTACATTCTGAATATTTACTGGGAGTTTTGCCCTTTTTCACCGGCCATGTTCTGACAATATTTCTGTAAGTTTACCTCGCTGGATGTTTGACTCTCTTCACCAGCGACACATTTACGTCACCACGTTCCCGTCTTTAACCGGGCAGGTTACCATCCTTTAGGACTTGACCCCCGATTGTGTAATGAGGCTTTGTGTCATTAAGCGGCTGTGTTTGTATTTGTTTCTAACAATGTTCTCCAACCATGTCCACCCAGATGCGGTCACAAGGAGGCAGTGTTCTTCCAGTCTCACAGTATGAAGGCTGAGGTAACATCATTTCTGTCTATGAAAACCTTTACTGGCTTTTTGTGGTCAGTGTGTCTATACATCTTTTTTTGATTTTACAATCTGAGTAGACAACCTAATATTTGAATATGTTTCTCATGACAGGATGCTATGAGACTGTACTACGTCTGCACGGCCCCTCACTGTGGACACAGATGGACAGAGTAAAGCCAGCGATAATGACGAGGTCGAACATTTTCGTCTGCGGTATTGCTGTTCGCAAAACGCTGCAGCTCAGATGGAGTACTTTCTTTACTATTACTGTGCAGTTTGTTTGTCAAATAGCAGAGCTGCTGATTTTTGTAGACCCTGAAATGATCTTTGTTTGATTGCATGCAGTTAGTCAGACATCATCTTGTGAATATAATGTATTAATACTTTTTTTAATAGCAGTTGTCATTTTCAAATTTGTTTTGTTAGATTAAACAAATCAGTTGTTTCAAATGTCTCTGAGTATTTAATGAAAACTTGTTACAAATATTAAAGGGTTAGCAGACACACCCATGCTTTTGGCAGCATGGACTTTTCAGAATCAGAATAAGAATCAGAACTGTTTATTGCCATGGTATGTTGAACTTACAAGGAATTTGGCGTGACGGGAGGTGCAAACATTTAACAATCAACAACAATCAGTGCAAGTAGAAACATATTCAAATTTACAAGAGATATAAAATAAAGTAAGCCATCTTCAGTCCTGTGACTACTTAATGTCAGAATTATACCACTTCCTGTTTCCTCCCACTGTAAATGCATACACACAGCTGGATAATGTAAAACTACTGGTTTCCTCTTATGAAGCAGTCATACCTCGTTTACGGTAAAGAAACGGACACGGTTTTCCTGTCTCCATGTGGACTATTGACCGTGTCGATTCCACTTCCTTCTTTTACAACCACGTATATTCCACAAAACCTGTTGGGTAACTGTAGATTATTTCTCAGCCAACATGACCAGTTGAGACATATAACTTGTGCGCTGAGCCTCGACACGGAGGATCGAGGAAGGTGTACTTCCCGTGACCACACCTCCTGAGACGGGCTCCTTCATAAGGCAGCTGCACGGCCCACTGCATTCAAAAGCATCTGAGTACGGAGGTATGGCCCAAACAGGTATGATGACAAACAGCCTTTACACTACATATTTTACACTTGAAAATCTTGATAACATTTTATGGCATAAGCCAAGTGATCAATTATGACTATACTGTAATTGCTTTTCAGTGACCATTGTTTCGAGGCAGCAGTGGGGAGCAGTTGCCCCTAAAAGCAGAGAGGACTTGAAAGACTCTGCCCAGAAAGTTGTCATACACCACACCGCCAACCCAAGTTGCAAAGACCAGGAAGAGTGCATGAACCGCCTGGTCAGCATTCAGAGAAATCATATGACGGAAAGAGACTTCGATGACATCGGATATAAGTGAGTACCTCAAACAGTCCAGGTGAACGTCATATTTCGAGTGATGTTAATATTGTGTGTGTAGGACGTGGGCGTACTGGAGGGAATTTAGTCATGTATCCCTTCTAATACGTTTCTGATACTTTTCAATGCTATAGGATCCTCAACCATGCTCTGTGTGTTTCAGTTTTCTTGTCGGAGGAGACGGAACAGTGTATGAGGGCCGCGGCTGGGGTGTGGTAGGGGCACATGCCAAAGGCAATAATCATGACTCACTGGGGATTGCCTTCATGGGAAATTTCAAAGGTAGGTGCACTCATTAACTTTTTTTTATTATAGTGCAACAATAAGAAGCACATCACATTGCATGCAAACCTTCAGAATGGTGTTATGAAGTCAGATATGATAATGCTACATCTTTTCATTTCAGTTGACATGCCGAGCACAGAGGCAATGTCGTCTGTCAAACGCCTGCTGCAGTCTGCCGTTTGTCAGGGCTTTTTAAACCCAAAGTTTACCCTGCTTGGGCACAGGGATCTGGGACAAACAGAATGTCCAGGAGGTAAACTGTATGCTGCTCTATCACAGCTGAGGGACACATAATGCTCACTACAGATCATGATGGTTTTCATGAAAGACAGAAAAAAGCTTTGACACACAAACCGTCACCAGTTAAATTTTAAACCCCAGATTTGAAATGTACAAAGTGACAGGATGAATCTATTGTACACTAATGATCCAATCAAATTTTTCTTTTAACATTTTTATCATGGCTGTCCTCAGAACTACGGGAAGCTTTGTGTCCCACAGGTTTCCCAGCCTGTTAGACCTTCTCTTACAGCAGAGGGAGCCGTCATTTGGGGTGAGACCAGTAGGCTTTAGCTGTCCACCAGTGCAAAATGCATGAAAGTCAATGCACTTTAATTCACATGTTGAGTAATTGTCCCAGAAGCTCTTACTTTTTAATTTGATTACATTCTTTCAATTCGTCACCATGCTAATTTTGTGTTACATAAGTGCAATATTAATATGTTTGGCACTACATTTTACTTATGAATACTCTGCATGATATTGTTATTAATGGTCAAGTGGTGTAAGCTAAACATTCACATGGATTTAACCTGTGCTAATATTATATTAATAAATACTGTGTTATCAGCAATATTCTGACTGTTTGATTCATTATATTTTACTTGTGTGAGGATTTCTCTTTGCATTCATCCACGACCACAGGGGACACCGTTAGCCACAGAGTGGCGCTTGCTGCTTGGGTTTCACTATTTGGGTCACAGGAGTCCTCTAAACAGAATTCATTTAGATTACGATAAAATATACTAAACTGTAGGCCTGCAAATGTGTCTTTGCAAGCACCGTGTCCTCATGGTGCCACTGCAAAAATCACTGTAACCAACCCAAGACATGAAATCAAATATTAAACAGAGAAGAACAACCGAGGGGATTACAAGTGTTGAGACAACAATGTGCGCATTCTGCAGTGCCTGAAACATTCCCAACAAGTGCTCACTTGTGCAACGCAGGGATTAGGGAGGGAGGCCCCTATCAAATAGACTAAGAGAAGGTATAATGGTAACAGATTTTAGGTGTAGCTCCGGTCGTCATGTCTGATGTCTGGCATATGAACTGTGAAAGACCCAGCCTAACAGTGGATTTGATTAGAATCGCCCTGTATTAGTCATTATCTTGATAGAAGTATTATGCATAAATTAGTGGTTAGGAAGCAGTAGTGGGGTGATCTTTTTTGATATGTCATGGTTTAATTAATTTTGAATAGCTTTATATTTTTTACATTAATTTAAAAAAATGAATGGACTAATTCCATCTGTGAGCAGTCGGAATTGAAAACAATCTACAATTTTCAATAAAAGGGCCTTAAAAAAAAACATGTTAATCAAAATGCCTGTTTATGCCTTTCTGAATTTAGCAGAAAGCTTCCGAAGTTTGCCTTTTATGCCTTTGCTTCTTTCAGTAGATGTGCTGCTCTTTACTAGTAGCACATCTTTTAAGGAAAAAATAATGAAAAGTTTGTCTCATGTTCATTTGTGTATAATGACCAAAAAAGTTGGTGATGGAAATGCACAAAAAGATTCACGTTAAACGTGGTTGGATGAGCTATTTACTCACAGTCTAATGCAATGCTTGATTTCTTCTCTCAACTCACAGATGGTGGAAGGGAAGACATTAATCTTCGGCATTAGGGAACAAATTTAGTGTGTTCAAAAGCTTCAGGTGAAAATAAATGTGTGAGAGAGCTCCGATAGGCTGTGTCACACACAGGATATAACACAAGACATCTCCCCAGGCCATGTTTCACTCTCTTCTGGCTTGATCCTTTATGAGATAAATCATGCTATTATAGGCAGGAGTGTTGTACTCTTGATACTCCCAGCTACCTGAGTGTAAAGTGTGTGCTGTAGTGCCACTGAGTGTGTCATGAACTGTCTTTTTATTCATTTATTAACTGCCCCTTCAGGAAGACATAGCTTGCTCTCTTAACACGCCTCATTCATATATGATGGGATGCATCATTGTCTTGATATAAGAGAAAAAACATGCCTCTGTCTCTCTTCCTTCCACACAAACACTCATTTCAATTATTAATTCACTTTGCCTGCATTCTTAAGGAAAATCCCAATTAAATCATAGTAGAAGCAAGTTTATTGGAGAGGTTAACCAAGTGATTTCAAAATAAGAGCTGCTAACCGATGCATTGTTCTTATTTCACAATATTGGGACAGAGTTTAATTTCGCAATAACAGGCAAAAACATACGTGGGATCACCTTGTCCAATTTTTCAAAAGAAAAATACCCAACATGCATCTGTTCTTGCGTTTCACTCTGTTGGTTTAGGCCTATTACAGACTTTTAAAAAGGCATTTTGGCAAATAATGTCAACGAAGGTGCGCAGAGGAAGCAAGAAAACGAGAGAGCGATGAGGCCAGCCCAGAAGGCAAGGCGCGTGTGGGAGGGTTGGGTTTCATGAGTCACGGATGTGATATAATTAAAACCGAGAGTTCACCGATCAGTCACACAGATTGACAGCCTTTCCTCAAACGTCTTTTGGCACGTCCCCTTTCTTCAAAGTAATAATGCTCTACTTTTTGTGGGTAACTAGAGCTCAGCTTCGGCGATCATGCGCATTTGTTGTCACGCTGTCTGGCTAGTGCGTCTTTGGCTCTTCACCACTTTGAATCAGCGCATCTTCGCTCCGTGGGTTCAGTGACGCGCTCGTCTCTGCTCAGCGGACGCCTCTGGTGAATTTTACTTGTGACTTCAACCTTTGAGATGGAGGACTTCAAAACTTCAGACCGTTTTTTCCACAAGTCCTCATTCAGCATCAGCAGCCTGTTGTTGAGACGAGAGGGAGTGATCGGTGACGCAGAGTCTCCTTCTCCGTCCCAGAAAGTGCGCTCCGCACATCCAGAGAAACCCAGTCAGGAGGAAAACTCTGAAAAGAACTGCGAGAACCCCAAACTGCGCACCAAAGCAGAAATCAAAACGGTGACTTCAAATGGAAAACGAGAAGGAAATAATTTCGAATCAAAGAAAAGCGGTGGAGTAGAAGAAAGCGTAAAACCTGAGAAACCTCCTTTCAGTTATAACGCGCTCATCATGATGGCGATCCGCCAGAGCCCGGAACGACGGCTCACACTCAACGGCATCTATGAGTTTATCATGGCCAACTTCCCATACTACCGGCAGAACAGGCAAGGGTGGCAAAACTCAATCAGGCACAACTTGAGTCTGAATAAGTGTTTCGTTAAAGTGCCGCGCCACTATGATGACCCGGGTAAAGGCAACTACTGGATGCTGGACCCCTGCAGTGAGGACGTCTTCATAGGTGGCACATCGGGGAAACTCCGGCGCAAGGCCGCAGCTGGATCCAGAACCAAGCTTGCGCTAAAGAGGGGAGGAGGTCGTCTGATGTCCTCCGGCACTGCAACCAGCGTGACCTTGGCCGCAGCGGGTTCATTTTACTGGCCGGTGCCGCCGTTTCTGCCTCTCCAAGCACCAGTGCGCACCCACCTTGGCGCAGGGACTTATCTGAGTGCTCACCCCCGCTTCCCAAACCACGCCACATCGATGGTTTCACAGCGGTCCCGATTGAGTGCAACAAGTGCTGCAGACGCCAACCGGTTCGTGCAGACGCACCAGGAGATGTCTTATATCGGACTCAGTTGCGCGCAATCCCGACACCATCAGATTGGCACCGCCTGCACCGCTTTCTCCACATCCATCCCTGCATGCACCCTGCCGCTGTCGGATCCGTACTCTTTTAACATGATCTCCGGACAGGCCAGCTACTTTTACTCTCATCACATACCGTGTGCTGCGACGTTTAATCCGTGCCAAGAGGAGTGCGCCGCGTCCAAGACGTCTCCAGGACAATTCCTATCCAAGAACGGCCACTCAGAACTCGGGGGGTTCTGTAATGACTTTCCAAATTACTGCCCTCAAATCAGTTCAAGCCCTCCTTCGTCCTGGAATACAGACAAATAGAGTAATAGTAATCGTGCCCAGTTTTAAAGATGTATGTGTTTAGATTAACAAAATTGGCAAATAAAAGGCCAGAGCATCTTACTTAAAAGAGTAGCCTACATGCAGATTGGAATTTCTTGAGTTTGTGAAAAGTCTGGTTAAGGAAATGTATCCCGCAATATTTTGTATTACGGCGACATATCTTGATTGAAATTTGAAATGTTTTTGCTTTATCGTGTGATGCAAATTGTGTCAAATTAACATAAAATAGTTGAAGCATAAACAACATGAGGCAGAGTCACACATACACTGAAGTTTGAACAAAGGCTTCTTCGCACACAAGCCATTTCCAAAATTGTGCAAAAAAATGTATTTGCGCATCGGTTTGTTATTTTAAAAAACGTCAGTGTATCAATTTAAACAGAGTCAAATTAAAGATTTTTTTAATGTATGGAATTGCCACTTGGTCTGCATCTGTTAATTTAAACTATATCCCTCTTTTAGAAACACTGCTGTCCACGTATCTCATGAATTATTTCCACATATATGTATGTATGCACTTGCCAGTATAGAAATTGAGTGATGTTTGCGAGCATGTCACAGTTTTTGGCCAAATGCCATCATCTGACTTTACCAACAAAATTCCACAAAATGTCATTCTAGAAATAAATTATATTAAAAACAAAATGCTCATTCTGTCTTTTTTTATTTACCAGCATGTTGACCGAGATCGTAATGAGGTTTCTGATATGTAGTTCCAACAAACTTATTCAAAGATCTAATAAAAATATTGATATTCCACTGAGGTGAACTCGTTTTAAAATATAGAAAAGTATACATTAAGTGAAAAATACACTTTTAAATGTATTGCATTTATTCTCTTCGACTTTGATACAAAAATGCCATTACTATTATAATTAGCCTACATGTAATTAAACGATAAATACTGCATTTCTAATTGTGTTTTCTTTTCACCTCATTACTGTTGTTGATTGTTCTTATTTGTGCTGTTATTAAATGTTTCACTCTAGAGATTGGAGCCCACACAGCAAGGACGATAGACTGAATCAATTATTTGAAATAATTTGTGAAGTTGCGGGAAGGAGGCCTATATGTACATGCTGTGATCCGCTAATTTTTCATTTTTTTTCTTTTTAATATCAACAATTCAAATGTGCACCTGAAGCTTTCCTTGAGGAGATATCATGCGCGCAGACTGTGATGTAGCTTCAGCACTTGACATTTCCAGTTCCGCTGATCTTATTGATCTGTCTTGTGTTTCACCCGGCATCACTGCCTGTTCAACTTTCCCTCACCTCTAGTCTCCCTGATATGTACATTCATATGGAAATAGATGTATGAGGATACAGATTAGAGCAGCTTCCAGGACGGCTGCCTCCGCGAGACAAAAGAGTCTTTATATCAAGAGACCCAAGCCCGTCACCTCTCCAAGACCAGTCACATTCATGACGCCTGTGGTTAAAGCAGACTGGGCTGGATCAGGTAACTTCACTGTTGGCAAACTCACACTAGATAGATGCGAAGATAGTAATATTTTCATTACTTGCATGAGTAATTGTGGTCGCAGAAAGCAGAGGACAGAGCTGTGAATCAACAGGTTTATAATGCTAAAATGAGTTGTATACCCTGGGGCAGGGTAAGAAGATATGTTTCCTGTTGAAATAAATAAGCACCTTTTTTGGCAGCTCCACTGATAATCACAGAGATAAATCACCCTGCTAATACAGATATATTAATATATGCTGTCACTTGACAGTTGGATTGGGACAATTTGATGCTTATATCTGATCATGAAAGTTACACAGAAAAAATAAGAGGTTTTTTTCAGCATGGTTTCTGATCTTGATTGTGTTCGCTGAGCCCACTTTCTTGAAATTCTGCCACCAATATAAAGTGAAACAGTTTACAGTTGTAATATTTAAGGGACTGAAAGGAGTTGAAAGGAGGGTAGTGTAAGTTTATGGGAGAGGAAGGCTTTATTTTTTATTTTTACAATCTGATTTATACATAATTTCATTCTTCCCTTGTAAGATTACATGTAATAATGATAATAATCAAAAACGTTACATATTCCAAAACAGATGCCTTTTCTGTGAGCCATGTGCAGGGGACACTCGTCCTTTCTCAGGGATTTGTTTTCTCTATCAAAACATATTTTGCAAATCAGAATAGACACCGATATTCATATGAAGATCATTGTCTATTCTAGTAGTTAGTGATGTTACCTCTTCACAGAACCCATAAGCAGCTCAAACCTTCGCTATTTTGCAACAGAAAGAAAAGAAAACAGTGAAATGTGTCAAAGTGCATCTAAAATAATAAGTTCAGAATCAAACAGAGCCAGTCAATTTCTCCCCCAACCCAATAACCACAGTCCCTAAGAAAGCAATGTATTTCACCATAATCATGTGAATAAAGTGTGAATGTAATCTTACACATTATTCTGTTGTTTCAGAGTGATACAATTATTCTCCTCTTCTCCGTCTGTTTTAATGGTTGTAGGTTAATCTCTGCTCTCTTAATTGGGCAACTGCAAAAGATTATTGCAATCCTACAGGCGAGTGCCACACTTGTGCAGGTGCTTCATAAAGATGTAGTACAGCTCTGGAAAGCAATCCCACACGCTCACCTTTCTCAACAGCACACAGGCTGCCATTATCTGCAGCAAGTGGCTTCCACAGGTAGATCTGCCACCCAATGAAATAAGGTGGGTGGGTTATACACCCCCAGGCGTCTGCCTGTCTCATGCCAGAAAGCCAATCTCTCAATGTCTTATTGCTGCTGTGTAGATAATGTGGCCTATGTCCCTCTCTCTCACACACACACACACACACACACACACACACACACACACACACACGTACACACACATACACACATACACACACACCTTACCCTGGTTCTTGTTGTGTTAAAGAGCAAAACAAAGACTTATCTGTTTGGGTCTGTGGTATCACTTTGGCTGCTCACTCTGCCATCTCTTTTCCTGTGACAATTTCTTGAACAGTATAGGGTCTTTGTGGTTTATGTACAGCATGATATGAATACCACATCCTAAAAAAGCACAATAAATATTCATAATATTAAAAAAATATAGTACGGATATGATCATCTCTTCCTCTTTGGTCTCATTTTGATCAACAACCAAATTCTGCAGAACAGTCCCTCCCTCTTATCACCAGCTGTAGTAGAGGAAAAGGTAGTTAAACGCACTAAATGTAAAAGTAGTCTCCACATTATGCATAACAATATAGACCTGCGTTACGGTTTTATTATATATGGTTATTATAACTGATGCATTAACGCCTTTTAATGTTGTAGTTAGTCAGCAAAATTACTAACTGTCATTGGAAATACATTGTAGAAGACAAATATTATATATCATATATAATACTTGCAAATGAAAGTATAACGTAAAATAAAAGGTATATACTAGAGTACAAGTACAAGTACGTCAAATTGTACAGTAATTAAGTGTTCAAACGTTGGTTTGAGTGAACATTTTCATTGGACTGTTGTAACCCGGAAGTTATTACAAAACTTTGAAGGGCGTACTAGTTGACCCGGAAGTAGCCTGATCCACGCGAGTGTAGCAGAGTCGTCGCGGATACGAAGATAAGATACCCGGTGGAGTCGAGCAGGATACGATCTGAGAAGACTGTTTTCACAAATCAACAACCATGTAAGTATCTGTAATGAACAACCGGTCTTTGTGATGGTGGTCATTTTCAGTCTCAGAGCCGAAGATCTGAATCGCAGCCGCCAAAAGCTAACAGTTAAAATGCTAAGCATGTTAGCATTTCAGAGAGTCAGCTATAAGAGCCAAGGCCAGTTAGCTCGAGTTGAAAAACCCTTTGTATGTCTTTTTGATGCTTTGTATACTTCAGCCCAGCTATGTTACAACTCTGTAACTCATAGAGTATCAAATATAATACATAATCTGTTTTGTTGAACTTCTGTGGTTCAAATTAGAAAAGTAGCGAAGTCAGAAGTCGCACAATAGCATTGATAGCATAGCTAATTGCTAATACCAAGCTAAACGGTGCAGTGTTTGAGCATGCGTAGTCTTGCATTTTGATTGTTGTTATAGCTTGTAATTAATTTTGAGTCTATATAAGGTCAAGTTAATCGCCTTGCTTTTAATGCTTGCGCCATATACTGCTATTTAACGAAAATATCCAACCACAGTAAATTACGGTGAAATAAACAATTCACATTTCAATTGTTTTATTGGAATATTTCCCTGTAAGTTAAAATCCTCAGTAATAAATGTGTCGAACTGATGAAATTCCTCTACAATTTATTTGATTAATGTTTGTATATGTGTTAGATGGCTGGCATCCTGTGGCAACACATTCTTGGTTGTATAAAATTGAGTTAATATGTATACTTTGTTTTTATTTTGTTCTACAAGTATTCACACAACCAGTTAGACATAAAGGAGAAAAAAAATAGGCAATGAATTCCAAGAAAATGGTAAAACATAAAACATCTATACAACCAAAGAACGTAACAGAAGATTTCCTACAGACCGAAGAGCTTGTCGGCTGAAGGAATAGTGTATTAAGCCTACTATTATTACAAAATACAGCTTTGTTTGTGTTATGTCAGACAAAAACTGACTCTACTGCTACCTACCGTTCTGATCATTGTTATTTATAATCAACATTTAAATCGTTCTTTCAGGAGTCTGTTAACAAAGCCCAAGTCAGAGATGACCCCCGAGGAGCTCCAGAAACGGGAGGAAGAGGAGTTCAACACCGGTCCTTTGTCGGTGCTCACCCAGTCGGTGAAGAACAACACTCAGGTCCTCATTAACTGTCGCAACAACAAGAAGCTGCTCGGAAGAGTCAAGGCCTTTGACAGGTACTTATTTAACTGGTTTAGTAGAATATGTGATCAAATGGTTTTGTAATATTTTACGTTTCTGTTATTGCATTTAATTTAGCTTTGTATTTATTTATTTTTTGCTACCAATAACCAGATGTTTTTATGGTAGTTGTGATAAATCGGATACTTTCAGTCATCTCAAAAACCATCAGAAATGCACAAATTTTGCCAATCAAAACTGAACAGTTAATATTGGATAATTGTCTCCACAATTTAAAACTACAGTGAAAGTAAAGAAAAAACCCTAATGTCCTTGTTACGCATGGGATGATATGAAGTTTAATAGTGAAAAATCCCCATGATCGTAATTCATCAGGTCGTCCTGCATAAATAACGGATAAACAAAATAACTGCAGAATGATAATTCCTGTATTTTTTAATCAGCCACTATTTCTGTTAATTCTCCACCATGAAAGAGAGCTAGACAGCTTTTTAAGTTACTCAAGTGACAATATTCCCAACAATGGAAATTCACCATGGTCAACATGTTTTTTTTTTGTTTTTTTTAATGTGATCCTATATCGTCCCATCCCGAGTCCTTGTTGTTTAAAATGAATCTTCTTGCCATTAGCTTGAAATATTTTCCTGTTCTCATCCTAAACATTATTTCTGTGAGTTTTGCTTGAATGAGTGTTTCATGTCCGATTCACCTGCAGCTCTGAACTGGATAAACTTGAGATAAATTGCCTGATGAACACCACTTGTTCATAAGAAGTAGCGCATGAGTTTTGTTTATTTCAATTTTTAAACATTTAAAACATCCATGGAAAAGAGACTGGTTTGTAATTACAGATTTAAAATGCTGATTAACGGGCTCAGCTGGCGGACATGCCGCTCAACCAGAAACATCTCTAAATGCTCAGTCTGGTGCAGATACATCTTAGTTCTTATAGTGAATGAGCTAAAATCACCTTAATGTTGGCAATCAGCAGGCAAAATAGGAAGCACTGTCAGTAGTTGAAATAAATATTAATAGTAAAGCTGCCAACGTTGTGTGATCAGCAGCGCTGTACTATGACAGGCAAATAGGAGTGGTCCTTGCATGAAGTTAGACGCATAAAACATCTCTCTAAAGGACTAATACGGGAGGTGGTCAGCAGCGTTCTAGTCTACAGTAGATGATGTTTCACTGTTTAAAGCACCAGAGGATGATACTGACCAGCGACCGGCTTAAAGACCCAGAGACAGCTGTCAAAGTGTGAGAATATATCTACTGAGCGGTACACGGTGCTGTGCCGAAATATGCCTCAAAATCTTAAAAACCTCTTAGTAAATTGGCACGCCATGATGATTATTTAGTCAAATAAGGTATTATCATTCTCAAGTCAATAATTCTCAAATTGTTCCCCTATGGAGACTGTCAGAATGTTATTGTAATTAATAGAACATTTCAAAGTGCATTTCTCTTAAATCATCTGTATGAGGGTTTTATGCAGGAGGCCCATTGTTTGTTTGTTTCCTTTCAAAATCTATATTACTATGTTTCAATGATGTCATTTCAGGCACTGCAACATGGTCTTGGAGAATGTGAAGGAGATGTGGACGGAAGTTCCCAAGAGCGGGAAAGGAAAGAAGAAGTCCAAGCCCGTGAATAAGGACCGCTACATTTCTAAGATGTTCCTCAGAGGGGACTCCGTCATCATCGTGCTGAGAAATCCTCTGATCACAGGAAAATAAACTCTTTGTAGGCGTCCAGCTGGATCGGTCACAGAGCCCTTTTTCCTTTTTGTTGAATGGTTTGAAGGCAGTGGACTGAAATGAATGGAAACCTGTTTGTTTTGTCATTGGATTACTGCAGTCATTGGGTAAGATACAAATAGTCAAAATGATGTCTACGTTTTTTTTGGAGAGCCATTTAGTCACAAGAATACCTGCTTTTGCGTTGTCAACAGAAGTCCTCTGTCTTTTTCATTTTGATAATAAAAGTGATGGATAGATTCAAGTGTTGTGAAGTCATTTTTTGTTTTCAAGTTGCTCCTGTTTTAATAACATTTAAGACTGGTTTGATTTATTATCTATCTATTGCACACTGAATCAGATGTGTTGGAGAAAGTTCTTTCTACTCCATTTTTTCTCGGTTATCCTTGCCGTCGTCCTCCTTTCACTCTCCCCTGACAGCTTCTTAGGTGTCGGGCTTGATTTCAGTCGGCAGCGCTCAAAATGCGACAAACTGCCGTTTAAAGGCCCGCTGCATTATTGATGAGAGCAGATGTGCTGACTGTCACTTCACACCCTCGTCTCGCTCCCATTTCAGGCCGTGCCGCTCCACTCAGCCCCTCCTGACCACTTTGTTAATTGTCTTAATAGCTTAACAGCTAGTCTCGCCTTACTTCTCTCTCACAGTTGCTACCTAACCTCGCTCTTTGCTGCTCTCAGATTTAGTGGTCAAGTCTACGGGATTTTGATTGTTTGAGTGCATTTTTAAAAAAAAAAGCATGTCTGTGTATTTTATCCTTTTGGGAAAGCTGAACGGTATTGATTTTTGAATCGGTGTGGAAATTCCCTTTGGTTTAGATACAGGCCTTATAATTGCAATACATATCATTTCTGTCTAAAAGCATCTTATATTCCATTATTAAAATCTACTTCACTGTGCCTAAACTTTCCTTCCACTTACAGTATTCTGTTCTAATATATTTTCATAAACTGTATCGTACACATGTTGTAGTCTCACTGTTGATCCTAGCCTGCCTCAGGCCAGCAGCTGTGGTAGATGTGTGTGTGTGGACAAGGCCTCACTGATTTACAGCTCTTAGGTGTAGGCTGCTGGGTCATAAGGAGGAGTAAACTATCAAGAGAATCCACCTAAACACTGAATATGAAATGCAGTGAACTCTCATGACTCGTCTATGACTGATGTAGTGGTACTTATTGCACTCGTGCTCCAGGCAAACCTTGACTTTTAACAAAAGTTTGAGGAGATTGTGTTGCAAGCGCCGGAAAACTGAAAAGTGTGAGCTGTCAGCCCGAGGCGTGAAGAAACACAGCGGCTGCTTTGGGCCCAAATGACTTTACTGCTAGCTTCTTTAATTATTGAGGTCATTTTAATCTATACATCTAATTGTACGTATGCTCTTTTTGTTCTTTCTACTGCAGTTGAAGGAGAAAAATAGGTCAAACTAACAAATACTTTGATTGACCTATGATTTTAAAAAGTGATGTAAAGACGATACTCATTTGGCATGGCTGAGATCATTTCATTGGTTTTATTTTAAGTTGCTGTAATTGTTTCTTCTATGCGCCTTAGAAATGTGTTGGGGCACAGAAGCTGAAGCATCACCGAGCACACAGTAGAAACATGTTGACACCTTTATGAGCTTAATCTCCTGTTGTACTAAAACAGTTTTCCCCCTCACTGTTAGACAGATGTGATCCAGCTGTGAAGTCTTTTGTTTAGACATGGAAAGAAGAGACAGCAGAGAAATCAAGGTAAGATTTTGTTATTTGAATGGAAGGCCCATTGTAATCACTCGTATACGTATATCTTTATATTCGTGTTCAACATGCATTTAACACAGTTTGTTTCTACCAGACAGAATTTTGTCTGGACTCTTTTGCTGAAGCCAAATTCATACTCTTTATGAAAAGTGATCCATTGGGCTACAGTTTGTGTGTAAGAATCTACAGTCAGTGCAACGATGAAGGAACCATTTACATTTACAGTATACAGTATGTGTGTGTCCAAAGTTTGGATGTGACTGTCTTTCATGTCTTTAAAATAGATAAAGCCAGCTAATAATGCTGAATTGCAAATATCTTAGTGGTGCAGGAGTGTGTTGACAGGTCCTTTAAATATTCAGACAAGCTGACAAACAGGAGTTTGCTTCAGAAGACAAAGTTAGACATAACAAGCAAATTGAGCACCAGACGATGCCCACAGAAATCCAGTATCGGGGCCCCAAGAAACCTGAGTTGGCTCTGCAACATTGGTTTGTAAGGATGTATGGATGATGTGTCACAAGCAAGATTAATATAATCTCACGTTTAGGCTATTGAAATCAAGTAACGTTCTATGTGTAGGTTATTTAGGATGAAATCACATCTCAAAATAATTGCCCTCGCTGTTGCAGCATCCTGGGACAAAGCACTGTCAAAAAGCTGGTGCGTCTATTTGGAGATGGCTGAGATAAAAACAACTTTGGGGACCTCATTTGTTGGGTATCATCGTGCACTTTTCTCATGTTACTGAACTCATTCCAAAGACACTTCAAGAAGTCTCTTTCCCTCCAGA
>NW_022280054.1:7988980-8000900 GCF_004355925.1 Anarrhichthys ocellatus | reverse complement strand
CAACATGAGCAGGAAGGCAGATGTTTTATTCAGTAGGTAAGCGATAAGAGGGGGGAAGTGTGATTATGATAGCGATCGGCCATGCATCGATACTCGAGCCTCCGGGCAACGCGACACCTTGCAGCGCATCGATCGGGGCCCCGGGAACCGGAGCAGCCGCAGTTTGTTTTCAAGCAGAGCCGCGGTCCGGGTGTCAGAGCCGCCAGGCCAGGTGGAGAGAGAGAGGAGATGAGGGGGTGGTAGTGGTGGAGGAGGAAGAGAGGGTATCAGCCTCGTAAACACACAAACACTGCCTTCACTCATCTCTCTTTAAGTGTGAATGACAGTAACTGCGAGGACACAGTCGGTGCAGCCAAAACAAGAGGGATCAGGTGTAGCTGCTGCATGTAGACCCGGGCCTATTTACAAACAAGAGAGCCAAACTAGAGCTGGGCTTTTTGAAAATGACATTTAAAATTGTGTTTCCATATACACATTTACCCGGAGATGATAAGGACTTTTATTAGGCTCTACATACATCATTCAGTGGCCTTACATTATGTCTGGTGATGTTCCAGGACTAGAATCAGGTCAGGATTGTATAGGTCATAAATCCAAATTTCCCCAAGCAAACCCCGCCCATAAGACATTTTTATTTTACTTAAACTTCATTACAATCTAGACAGACTAGTAGGCTACATGAAATCTGACCTCTGGATTTGGTCCATCTAAGTATTTAGAAGCAGTGGGCTGCTGTTAAGCTCCCACTTTGAACCTTATTTAAAAAAATATATTTTAAAATGTTTTCAAAAATATGCTTTGAATCCCAAATTCCAAATTTATTTTAAGTAATTAAAAAAAATCATTGAACTTTTATTTTCAATGAGATTTTGTGTACTTTTTATATCCCCATATAAATATGAAAATGTTGAGACGTCACCTTGGTAGCAGCAATTGGCAAAACAAGCCCAACTCAAGGTCCACTTACTTAGTTTTTGACTGTATCACATGGACCTCATCAGCAGAAGAATTTGTTTCAGCTGTCTTGACAATAGATGTTCAAACTTTCCATTATGTTTATAACTTTCTATGCTCTGTGAGCACTTTTTCTCCATGTTGGCGGTGGGTGATGGAGAATATACCAAATCCCTTCAGTTGTAAAATTCTTCAGTGTACACTGAATTTTTTAATGAAATATTGAGTCTAAAGAATATCAAAGAGAGGCTTAAAGAATGCAAAGTGTGTAATATGTATGAATTGTGTAATAGAAAATTAAATTCCTTTAATGTATTGTAAACCCCCAAATTCTAAATATTAGGACATGACCTTGGTGCACAGCTGAGGAATAATGCATATTTTCTATGCTGTCACTTTTTATGTTCATATAATATCAAAACTTACTGATAGTTTAGTTATATTTGTTGTGTGTCTGAAATGCATTTAAGATATAAAAAAAACAACAACACATATATATTATTTTCTTGATGTGTTAGTTACAGATTAATCCACAAAACATCTGTGATGTTTTAGATGCTGAAACAAAAACACAGCTGATATTTTAATAAGAAATACAAAAATACATTGAATTAGACTTTAATTTTATTCTTTTTTATGTTTAATTATTTTGTCTGATGTGACTCTTTTCCAGAGAGACTTGGCCAAGATAGACATCAGCACAAATAAAACCAATAGTTCCACACACCTATATTGAGGTCATATTGCCATCTAGTGGATTATAAAGGTATTGTATACAGTTTTCCAACAGGCCATGCATTAGCTTGACTGACAAGCCATTTTAATTAATCATACAGCGTGTCCTGAAAACAGAAAAACATTTAATGGATCTTGAAAGCATCATCTAATCTGATGCAGATGCAGATATCTGATATGACATGCAAAGGGTTTTTAGGGGCTTTTAAATTTGATATTTATGCAGATTTGCCTTTCATGTATAGATACTGAAATTAAAACAGAATTGTAAGTTCTGAATTCAGAAAAATGCTTTGTTTAATGTTGTTTAAAGCGGTGGTGGAATGTATAATATAAGTTATTGAGGTACTTGTATTTTACTTAATTTTTCATTTTAATATTATCCTTTTACATTTGACAACTTTAGTTATTTGCTTAACAAATTAAGATTTTCACAGATGAAAACAAACTTATAATTCATGATGTTTTCTTAAAAAGGAAAGTATCCAACATTAAGCACAGCTGAAACCATTAGTTGATTCACTGATTAGTTGATTGACAGAAAATGTTTTGATAATCATTTAAGTTATTTATCAAGCAAAAACCTTTCAGGATTCCAGGCCCGCATATCAAATTTTCATTTCATTATTAAAATAATTGTTTTAGTATTTGATAGTTTACCTATGGGCTCTGGGTAATTGGGATGGCCTTTTTATTTTTATAAACCAAACAATCAATGGATTGATCATTTCAATTTGCAGATTAATAAGATAATCATTAGTTGCAGTCTGATGCAAAATAGTTAAAAATGAGCTCCACCTCAACCACCTCAACCAAATCCAACAGTAAACAATGTACCTGATAAAAGCACATACCTTTAGTTGATACCATTTTTAATGCAGGACTTTTAATTGTAAGACAGAATGGGGTATGAGTACTTTTACTTCAGGAAAGGATCAGAATACTTCTGATGGAGCACGATTTGTCAGTGTTGCGACCCTGATTTGCCCTGTGAGGAGTTCAGGGCCTACATGTCATTTGGATTCTCTCTTAAATCCTTCTGCTGCCCTTTGCTAAGCTGGCCTCCAGCCCAGACCTCTTAGTGAACAGTTGTGTCCTTTTTACAGATTTTACCCTCCTCCAGTCACATTTCTTCCCTGTCAAAAAGAGATGGAGAGAGAAAAGAGTAACAGCAACACTCGTTCTCTGCGTCCATTGGGTTTCTTTAAGAAATACTAGCAGACAGTGGCTCTTCTGAAATTGTTTATTACTGCTAATCCCTGTCTGGCTAACTGCTGCCAACCTCAGGATCCAGACTGTTTCTTTGTTCCCTCGATTGAAGTTTAGTTGTATAATTCTCTTTATTCCTCTGCCATTCAAACAGCAGTGGAGGCTTTCAGACGCTGCCTCAGGACTGTATATGCTTCAACAAGTCCTAGACTCTCTCTCTGATGTAAGATGTAGTAGAAGTGCAGTCTGTTTACATAATAGCCTATCTTCACACTCACAGGGAGATACATAGAGGCGTAATTCAGCCTGGTTGACCAAAGATATTCACTTTGTCAAAATCTTGCTTCTTCAGCAGCTTGTCCCTCCCCCTTTTCCATTTTTCTGTTTCTTCATCTCACACTTGCACACATCTCTCATGTAGTTCAAACCTTTAACAGTGTACACGTATTGTTTCTCCTAAGTGTCACTGATGTTCAACAGGTCCTCTGTTAGGCTGCCAGCTGTGGATGGCGTTGACCAAACTGACGTCAAGCAGTGGAAATAAAGCTGCGCCCTTCAGGGGAGGAGCACCGGAGGAACCTAAAATTACTGCATGACTGTTTCTAATTATTTACGAGCTACTTTGTTGGAACGAGATCAGCTTTTTTGAGACTGAGTGAATCACACAAACACCTCCACACATGTTTGAGCACAAGCTCGCACAAGATTTGGTGTTAATATCTACAGCGATGGGGGGAAAAGAGACTGTTTACTGGACTGTTTGAGTTTTTGGTAGACAGCAGAGTTAACAGGGGACACATGGCTAAAAAAAAGACCAGACTTACAGTTGCTCTGAGCTGTCAGCTTGTATGTCTAAGTGTGTGTGTGTTGGGGTGGGGGTGGGGGGGCTAAAGGCATATTGGCTTTCTGGATGTTTACACATGCCGTGCAGACGTAATGCATTCCTTTCTCATCCTCTCTTCCACGTCTGTCCCCATTAGGAATGAGTGCTTTTATTGTGTACACTATCTCACTGTTGAAAACTGGGCCATGTGAGGCATCAAACTCCTCTCATTGTTAATAGAAAATATTACTTCAGAATAGCTTACCTAAAATATTTCTATAAATCCTATTCTCAATCAAAGCTGTGGTTATTCTTTTTTTTATTACAGAAACATTAATGATTAAATGCTTCAGAAAGTCTCGATGGAATAACTTCTAAAGCCACAGTAGTAACCTGACGTTACCCCGACCGCCACTAGGGCGAGGTGGAGGGCTTGGCCAGGCCCCTGACATGGATGAGATGCTGCCTTCAAGTGCTGTTGGAAATTAGAATTACCAACCACCAAAGATAAGAACTTGAACAGTGTATAAATACCACTCTATCTGATTTGCAGTGCTTAGCTGTTCCTAAAATGGTGAGCAAAATGGGGTGCTGGTTTATGTGACCTGTCTGGCATATGTTCAGCATAAAATAATAACCCCCCTCCCCACCTAAAATATTGAGTTGCTCGAGTCCCAAATCACAGGGACAAATTAGTCTTTCTTTTAGTCTTACTTTATTTAATTTTACACACTGTTTATCTATTTTATGGCATTTGTATTTTATTAATAATTATAGGCTCCAGCACTTGGACATCTGGCCTCAAAGCGTAGTTTATTTACTTGCTTATTTACATCAATAGACTACACATGCAATACATTGCTTAAAATACAAGAATATGAAGAACTACTTGATGATTAAATGGGTAATCCGGTCCTCAAAATCTTTACCTCACTTTAACAATTGATGTTAAAGTTATTTAACATTAAAGTATTTCATATCATTATTAAAGTACTTAAGTATTTTGGTATTATCAGTCATTACTTAAAAGTATCAATACCTCAATGGTAAACCACACGTTTACTTAAGTGGAAGTAATAACAGCTAAATAAAGTATGGCCCTTGTCTAATCGCTATAGATACATTCATGTGTAAGCATCATGTTATTGTTGCAGCTGTTCATTTGAACTATTTCATGTATTATTGGGCATTTTAACAATGCACCATAGTTTATACGCTGTTTTATAGGCTATGCAAACTGTTCATCCTCAAAATAATGAGCAACTCTGTCAAATACATGTCAGTAGTAAAAAAGAGTAAAATCACCTCTATGAAATGTAGTAACAGAGAATGTAAATACTCAAAGAACAGGTTTTACCGTTAAACAGCCTTGCACTCTTTTCCCTATTAATATACACTTGACACTTTGACAGTATACTTGTTTTAATATACTCTTGTTTGTTTATTTACCATATTTTTTTATTTTTTTGTAAATTTCAATATGTTTCTATTTTTAAATCATATCTTGTATTTTGCACTGTGTTGATTGTTTAATGTTATGCACCATCCACCTTGTCAAATTCCTTGTATGTCACACATACTTTGGCAATAAAACGGTTCTGATTCTGATTAAACTAAATTGTACTCATAGGCACAGTGTTTGAGTACATGTTTATGTTACAGTTTCAATTTGTAACAACTCACACTCCTAAACTTGGGTGTTTTCTGAGGCACACGTGAACGCACCGTGGGATTGTAGCCTACTTTGAAGCTGGCGGGTTGGGCCAGACTCCAGTGAATCTACACGGACCGACCGAGTGACGGAGCGGAGCAAAAGTCGGGCGCAGACACACGAGCTTAAATCTCCAGAAAAAGTGTGAAAGGAGAAGTTCTGTTTTAGTGTGCGTGTGCAGACCGCTTCTTCTCCACTTCCCCTCTTTAGTAGAAACCAATGTGTGATAGTGATTGGAGTTGACAAGCCCGCTCCTCCACTACTGTATCTACTCCCTCCTCCTCCTCCTCCTCTCCCGCTCCACACAACCAGGAAATCGTCGAGGTGTGCTTTCTTTACACCGCCAGTTGCTACCCCGTTTTGCGGGTGTAGATGCGCCTTTTTTCCGGCGATTCTTCTCCGTTTTTTTATTGCATTTCACTCGTTTGACTTTTAACGCCGGGGCTTCAGCTCTGAAGTCAGCCAAAACTTAGCCTACGAGGAGAGGATCTCCACTCTTTGGCCGAACAATGAGGTGGGTAAAAGCGGCTCAAATCCCTTCATCTTTCATTGTGTTTCCAAGGCTACATTTTGTGTTTCGGCCACTGGTTTTCACAAAGGCGACCCCGTTCAACCCCTGACCCAACAATATCTCTTGAACCAGTTTGTTTCCGATACATTGTATCGTGTTTCTCATTGGTGTCGTTTCGACTACAGGGGCACACTTGCCGCCGTGTAGCAGGTTTGTTTCCAGTGAATAACTTGCTGGTCTGCATGTCAGAAAGTGTTTAGTGTTAGCGTGGTCCCACTGAAGGTGTAGCCCTGCAATGTGGCTGCTGAGGTTGTTGAGCCGGTCAGATGACCCAGAAAAACAGGGGTTTTGTATTTGTTTCAAACACTACCATGTTGACTCTTTTTGGCTGCAGAAGCTCAGTATTGTTGTCTGAAACTAACCCACTATCGTGCAGAAACACCCATGGTATAAAACTTAAAAAAGACAACAGTGTGTTCATAACTAAAGGTCAGAGGTCAGGGTAATTTATAGAACATGTGAAAGGAATTCGGTGTGTTGCTCGAAGGCACTTCAGCATGGTGGATTCTCTATACAGGCGGGCTCACCCTGCTGCACATAACTTGCTGTTTACATATCATGTCGCACATTAACCCTTCTCCTCTCCTACTATATTCCACTCTCTCTGTGAATACAGAGGTTTACACCAAATTGTCTCAGTGGAAAGCTCATGTCCACAAATTCCACATCCTGTCACAGCCTGTGCAGTTGGCAATTACATGCTTTTGAAGCCACCACTCCTATCTGGGACTTTGTTGTTTTTTATTTGTCACATTTAAAACGAGTAGTACTCCTACTTATGTCAAGGAAGGACTTTTTGTCATTTGAAAGCTTGACAGAGCGGTGCAGGGCTGATAACCTGTGTGACTAGTTCTTTATCTCAAGCCTCTTGAGCAGGCCTGTTCTAAAACAATGTATCTCAGCTCGACACATGGGTTGGTCCAGGGTTTGTGTTTGTTTTGCACATATTTTATCCGTGGTAACTTTTGATTACAGCCGGAAAGAGGAGGCACTTTGAGCCGCCCCGAAAATCCTGCCACAATCACAGTAATGCATTTAAAAAGTGCCCCCTGCTGATGAGGCCGTTAATTAAGTTAATGCAAGGATCAGCAAAGATTACCTCGCTAACATACTTTACAAAATACATTGGCGGGTTTATATGAAATTTTAGCACGCAGAGCAAAAATAAATAATAGAATTAGTAGAAACTCCAACCATGTTTTGCACACTTTGCCACAAGTTTGAGAGCAGGACGGATAAAACACGAGAGTTTACTTAAATATGTGCTTATTTGATAAAACTACTTGTATTGGGGCAAGTAAAAAAAGAAGCCTTTGGGCATGTAGATTGAGACAAGTGTGTCAGAAATCATTAACGTTCAACATTAACGGTGAACCCTGAAGATAAGCAAACTGCTTTGTTGTCGTGTTGCTCAAAAACTACTTCCCCCCCCACAACCACAAACCACTGCAGCAACTAGACTGCACCAAAGTATTGGTGTAGAGCATTTTTGTCTACATTCAGGGTTCCTCATGCACTTCAAAGTGGCTTCCTCTCTCCGTTGATGGGAGACATCCGTCTTGATAGTTGTAGGTTTTTACTTTTTGCCCCGGATTCTGCCCCTGCTGTCGCTCCATTGTGGCAAAAACGGTCGATGTCACCTTGTATAGTAGTTAAAAGACCGGAATGCAGCTCCACTCAGTCATTTATACTAGTGGTATGTGAATGCCGACACACAAGTGCAGTCAAAAGTTCAACAGTTTGGCCCAGTTGAGAAAATGCAGCATCTCCTCTGACAAGGTATAAAATAGATGCTAAGAAAACACTGTATCCGTGTTTCAGGCTATCTTATCCTATTGTTAGGTGGCGGCAGGAAGTGCATCCCTCTGCATAGTGATTCACGGTTATTGTCAGAGGTGACTCCCACCTTCCTCCCACTCACCAGACGGGGTCTCTGTGACTGAAAGAGACCCGTCCTGTCCTCGGGCTGGAGAGTTGACGCGCGTGTGACGTGAGCAGACAGGTGTAATGCATCTGCTCGCCGCGACTGTTTGCGATCTAAACGAGTTCCCTGTGCTCGGTTTAGAAGCTCCACACGTCTGGAGGCGATGGCAAACCTCCACTCTTCTCCTTACACTCTCTTGCATGAGCTTTTTTTATTGATCAGCCTTAAAAGCAGGGAAATGGCCTCCCCCTCTACGTCTCCTTTGTGCCTTGGCTCCAGCTTTTTTTTTTTTTTCTCCGCCTTGGCAGTAAATGGAAAGGAATGCAGCTCGAACGAGCGGTGTTTTGCAGTTTTGCTGTCATATCCTCCTCCTCTATGAAAATGCTCAACGTCTTGACCTCCTGTCCCAACAAGGCCGGTAGCTGTTATTTCAGGCATTTAGCAATATTATTGCGTACATGTCCATGTAAGGATAACAAGATGAAACTCATTGGTGTTGCGATAGCGCATTCGTGCCACGGTGTTGTGTAATGTTCGTAACAGTGGGTCTGGTGTTGTGCGAGGCTAATTCGTCATGTTTTTACTTGTTTGTCTAATTCCTTCGCACACGTAGGTTTTCTTTTGAAGTCTGATATCAGTGCAGAGTATAAACTGACTCTCAGCCTGTGTGCTATCAGTATTACCCCCTAAAATCTATTTTAAAATTCCAAATATGAAGCATAGAAATACTTGTGTACTCTAAAGAGCCTCAAATGCCTCGCTATAGCTAAGTTAAACTGCATTGTTCTTGGCAGAAACACATTTCTTTTTCACTGCCATTGTCATTCTGCATACCTGTAATTATTGCACTTTCAGTGTGAAACTAAACCGCCTCTTTATAGTCGTTTCTCTCAACCAAAGGGCTCCTAATATCCACGCTTAACCCCACGCACCAGAAGCAATAACAATTTGAGGTAATTGGGGTGTGCATGTGGGGATTCTCATCTATAACGGCGTTCATTTCATGCGTCATAAAGAGTTGCATATCGACATGCACTTGGACAGTACTGTCACTACACGCGCTCTGTTATTGACATGGTCTTGCCTTGTGAGTTGGTCACCCACAATACACTGCAACCCCCTCCCCAGAACCAACTCACCCCTCTGAGTCCTCCCACCTCTTCCACTCATAAATAGGCCATTATGCCGGCGTGCCCCATGGATTAGACGCTTTGCTACAGGAGTTGCTCAACATACAAAACCTACCATTGTCTCCTTGGTGACAAATCCAGTTTCCTCTGTGGTTCTTTAATTGCGCTTCTCTAGGTTGTTGTGTTGTCTGTAAGTATGGAATTGTTTCTTCTGTCATCACTTCCTTCAAACTTGACCCTAACTAGCTTCTCTGTCCTGTCTCGCCCATCTTAAGTAGCTGTCTGCTGAGCTCGGTGTTTTGAAACTGATGTTGATCGTTTGTCTCAGGGAATTAAGTAAGTTGGTGTGAAAGTTGTGCAAATCACTTGCAGGTCGTTTTATACACTCAGTCTTCCGTAGTGGTTTGGGGGGTTTGATTTGAAATTACATGACAACAATCTTGATAATCTACAAATTTGTTGGACAAAAGTGTTTTATATCTTTGTATGTATAATAACTTTCAGTTCTGGATTGTTGGTCGGACAAACAAGCAATTTGAAGACCTCATTTATATTTTCCAGAAACTCGCACCAGAAACTCATGGATAAAACATCCAGATTGGGATGAGTCTGGGTTAAAGCTAATTCAATAAATACAGTACCTGACAAATCATGGTTCTTCATCAAATGTATGTGAATGTGAAAATCCAGTATGGCTGTAAAGTGGTCCTTATTGGACTGGTTTATTACATCCTGAGATATTAAAGTGATGCCTACCGTAAACTCTAAACAGTATGACAAAATCTCTGAATCTTAGCATTGAATATCACTCAGGATATATATCGTCATTTCGTTCAACCCTAATAAGTAATTCAGGTCCGCTTGCTAAGGTTTTTGCAGTTAAAGGTTATAAAGTTGGCGGCTCACAGAATTTATAATTGCAATCAATTGGCCTGAAACTGATGCTCCCTTCATTAATTCTGACTGACATTTTGTTTATTCTTGCTGATTTCCTGTTGTGAGGGAGAATGTTTTGCTCAACTAACCGTCACAACGGAAGCATTGGTAACGGTTACTAGAAGCAGTTATCTGAGAAATCTGTTAGTTTAAGAGTAACAATATCCGTTAGTTGACATACAACAACCTGTACAACTGCCTTGATCTCATCCACGCCTGGAGCCTTTGTCTTTGACTTCTATATCCGTCACCGGTGTGAAGTGGAGCAGAACTCGCAGCTCTACAGTGTCCGAATTAAGTTAAAAAGACATCTGTGGTCTTCTTGCGTTAGCCGGACTGAGTGACGTCACCCCGGCTGATGGAGAGCCTGGGTCGAACGGCGTAGTGAAACCAAAGCTTGTTGTGGGCAGAAACGCTGTAGTGATATATCGGATGGTCAGCAGCACTTCTAATGGCCACACGGATGCATCGGGGTCCACTGCTTAATGGAGCGTAATGGATGCCAGTTACTATAAAAACTGCCTTCTGCTGTCAGACATCTTAAACATTACTATCTTTCAGGTCCTCGGATCTTAACTTCACTTATGTGGGCTGATGGTGATACACAAAGGCTGCATTAGATACAAACAGTATTGGAGGAAGTCCAGCAGATGATTTGCTGTGCAGCAGTTTCCTCACATTATTATTAGGTCCCACTTCCACTCTGCTTTACTGTTTCTAACTGAACAGAAAGGACAGGCTGAAAAGCAGAACCTGTTTTGAATTCTTCAGAAGAATTTTCCACATGGGTGATGCTTCTTCTTTTTCTTTTCTTTTTTTGTGCATGATTAGCGATGCATGTAATCTTGTTTACAGAGAGTTTTTGCTTTCTAGATTCTTCATGAAGGTCCCACTGTGTCTCTCTTATCCTGTGGCAGTCTGCTCGATTAGAATGGTACACGTTTCATTTAGGGAGTTGATATTGACTTCAGTTGAGTGGTCAGAAGAGGACTGTCCTGTTAAAGAGTCATCTGTTAAAAAAGTTAATGCTCAATGCTCAGTCAAGAGGGGAGATTCACCTGAATGTGTCATGGATGTTGTTTTTTGGTACGTAGTTTCAGTTAGAAATAAAGGTGTGAATCTTCACTGACCTCAATTCAATTATGATTAACCGATCAACGATGCATCTCAATAATCTATACGACTGCACATGGAAAGTTTTTCAAGAATTAATACGAGCAGTCAGATAAATCTTTATCTTTAACTTTATTTAGAAAGTGCTTACAAAAATGAGACTACAACAGTCAGTATGAAAAGCTGCACCGTTTCAATACCAGTACCTGTGTGAGCCACACCAGCACACAAACAATAGAAAAAAAACATGCATGCTCGGTGTTCTGTAGGCCTTAGCCTTGGTGAACTGGAGATCAGAGAAGAAGCGAGACAAAGGAGAGAAGAGAAACAAGCCTCAAAGACAATAAATTACAGCAAAGCGCATTAAAGACTCCCGCTGAGCTGAAGTGAAACCAAACTACTGATGAGCTTCTGTCACCGCATCAACGCTGAGCCCTTCCAGTGCGCATTGAGATGCATCTCAGAATCGAGACATTTCCACACCTCTAGTCAGTCACAGGATAAACATTGCTACTGATTGGCCAGTTTATATATGCATGTATGTGTGTGTATGTATGTATGTATATATGTGTGTGTATGTGTGTATGTATGTATGTATGTATATATGTGTATGTATGTATGTATATATGTGTATGTATGTATGTATGTATGTGTATGTATGTATGTATGTGTATGTATGTATGTATGTATATGTATGTATGTATGTATATGTATGTGTGTATGTATGTGTGTATGTATGTATGTGTATGTATGTATGTGTATGTATGTATGTGTATGTATATATGTGTATGTATATATGTGTATGTATATATGT
>NW_022280054.1:7987872-7988159 GCF_004355925.1 Anarrhichthys ocellatus | reverse complement strand
TGTATGTATATATGTGTATGTATATATGTGTATGTATATATATGTGTGTATGTATGTATGTATGTATGTGTATGTATATATGTGTATGTATATATGTGTATATGTGTATGTATATATGTGTATATGTGTATGTATGTATGTGTATATGTGTATGTATGTATGTATATATGTGTATGTATGTATGTATATATGTGTATGTATGTATGTATATATGTGTATGTATGTATGTATATATGTGTATGTATGTATGTATATATGTGTATGTATGTATGTATATATGTGTATGT
>NW_022280054.1:7975158-7987862 GCF_004355925.1 Anarrhichthys ocellatus | reverse complement strand
TGTATGTATGTATATATGTGTATGTATGTATGTATATATGTGTATGTGTGTATATATGTGTATGTATGTATGTGTGTATATATGTGTATGTATGTGTATATGTGTGTATGTATATGTGTGTATGAGTGTGTGTGTGTATATATGTGTATGAGTGTGTGTATGTATGAGTGTGTGTGTGTGTGTGTGTGTATCTATTGTCATTGTTTTGTGCTTGCTTAGTGAAAAGGATCTGCTGAGGGTTGCTGAGATATCAAGTATCAGGCCTCATTTGTTTCAGCTTTCACATGTGAGACGAAAAAAATGTATCGTGAAGGTCTTTTTAGAGCGCTCGGCCATTGACTTGTTGTTCTGCTGATGGATTCGGCTTCCTTGGTGTAGTGCATTGTGCGGCTATTATCCAAGTAGTCACTATCTGTAAAGTAGACTGACGTCAAAGTCCACACACTCATGCCACTCAATGTCAGTGGGAGGCAGGTAATAATGATCTTTGAGTTGAGACATTTCTTCTCTAATGTGAAGGGAAGACTGTACAAGTCAGGACGGCTGAGGAAGAGTTTTTCCCTCACTGGATTGTTCTTCTCCAGAAAAGTAGACGCTTCCCTCCTCAGCCCGAGTCGAGGAGGAGGATGTGCTCCAACCTGTAAAAGGAATTGAGCTCAAGAGAGGAGGACAGAGGTGAGACGGTTCCAAATATGGGCATTGAGTGTACCAGTAGTGCCCACACACACACACACACACACACACACACTCCCTCAGAAGCAGGAAGGAATCCATCTCCACTCTTGTAGTGGTCACACACAACAAAATGTTCTTTGGCCAAAACGTCTTCAACTTTTCCACAATGCTGGATAAACGATGCCAGACAAAGGATGAGTCAGTGTTTAGAGAATGCTGAGGGTTTTTTGTTTTTTTTTCTTGGTAGAGGAGTTTCAGCTGAAGCTGTCGGACTCCATTTAAACAAAGATATTGAGAAGAAGAGGTGAAGAACGGCTGAGATGGCTTCGATGCCCGTTTCTGTGTAGCTGACTCGTGGAGGCAGAAAGCAGTAGCCCGCAGCCAGTGTGCGTGTGCGCGCTTTAGCAGCATGCTAGGACCTGTGTGAAAAGAAACAGGCGTGAGGAGAACGACAAAGCAAAGGGGGGTGAAGTTTGCAGTGGATTAAGGCAAAGCTAGCCCTAACCAAAGTCTAAAAGCTTTTCATTTTTTTATTTAGTCTTTACTTTAATAGTTAGGACGAGATAGAAAAACTACTCGCTTAACAAAAGTCTAAAATATATTTCATTCAAACCTCAGAAAGTCCTGTTTGCCCCCTGATTAAGTTCTTTAATTTCAGCAAGAAGAAAACCTGTTTCTTTCTTTCATATATGAAACATAAGAATTTTCAGAACAATTTGTGTTTAGATTGCTGGTTGTTTTTTACATTTGAAGAAAAGAAGCTGCATCAAAGGGAAGTTTATTCTTGTCTGGGCGTCGGGCTACACATTAACATTTATGGGACAGCTGGACAGGTACTGCACTTTGCAGTTTGAGAGCTTATCTTGTACCTGCTTTTACGGTCCATGAATGTCCCTCAATATTGACATGAGATACAAACAAAAGTTTTCATGAGGTGTATGCTGTTCACAGAGCTCACGTGGGCCCGTTTACATGGCCCGGGGCTGGTTTCAGGACAGCGTACTCCCAGATGACCGGGCCAGCGTCAACAGGCTGTATTGTCTGCTCTTTCCATGTCCGAGTCAGCACCACAGGTCGAGTACTTCACCACCTCAGCCCAGTGTGTGCACAATGAGAAGGCCAAACCCCTGATTTCAAAGGACAATTTGGTCTCTTGCAAATATGGAAATAACGATGAAGCACATGTTGTGATGCCACGCTTTGTGAACATGCAGCGTAGCTTTCACTATGGTGTATAGAGTTGAGCTTTCTCACGCATACACATGCTGTGTTTTCCCATGATGCCTCTCTGTAACACTTCCTCTTCTCACTTCTGTCTGTTTGTGTTTCTGTCTCGAACGTGACTTTACCTTCACGTGTCTCATCTCTGGATGTGCTGTGAAGGGGAAAGTTTCACACATGAATGAGATGTTGGTTAAAATCAATGTGTGTGTGTGTGTGTGTGTGTGTGTGTGTGTGTGTGTATATATATATGTGTATAGTTTTGCGGTTACCATAACATTCCAAAAGAATTCCAAAAGAGTTCACCTGTATATTATAACTGCAACAACATTGTCGTTGTACACATGATACAGAGGCATTTAAAGCGGTGCTTGTTTGACTATCGGCTGTAAAAAGTGATCTCTATTTTCAGAGGCTGTGAAGGGGAGGGAGGAAGTGGTTCGGTTAGACACAGACTATTAAGTGACTTATTGTTAGTCGCCGTCTGGTTTGAATATATGACGTTGAACCGTTGGGGAAGAAGACACATATCGAATGAATCACTGTTTGTTCATCTATGGTTCACTAATTCAAATATGACACCTGTGTCTCTGTTTATGTTTCACGTTTGGCCTCGAGTCAATTATGAAAGCTGTGAGGAAGCAAACCTTCTGTTGGTGAGACATATTCTTTGGTCGTTGGGCATGAGTTACTCCTGCAGGTTTCTGTTATCTTTTTTTTTTTTTTTACCACAGAGAACGAGACTTATTCCTGGAGGCACGACCTGGACATCATTAATAAATGATAGTTGGCTATAGTTGTGAGGGCGAAAGAGGGTTTTCAAATAGAGGTATTCTTCGCTCCTGGAGGAGAAAGAAGTCTGATGAATTAGGAGGGACAGTGAGCTGAGACAAATGATTTTACTCCACTCAGTGTCGAGACAACACTGTGTTACTTCACTGTGTCTTCAGGGCGGATGACTGTATATCATGTGTGCCATTTTTGCTCCGTGAAACAGTCTCATGATGCATGTGCTCCTGTACATGTCACTGTAAGTTAGGCCTTCTAATCCCTGCACCAAATATAATAATGAACCGTGGAGTCGTGTGTCTGCGTGAAGAGACATCTCTCGACCGATGGTGGCACTTCTGTACAGCATTTAAGTCTGAGAGAATGGTGGGGGAAGTAGAGAAGCGTGGTGGGAGGGTCAGGTAAGAGGAGGAGGAGGAGGAGGAGGAGGAGGAGGAGGAAGAGACGAGCCACTGGGCCTGACTGTACTTGCCAGCACATTTGGGGAAAAGCACTGAGAGCACAGCCTTATACAGACATTTCCAAGAGAGCGTGTGCCCAGGCTGTGCACCGCGGCTTCCTGTTAACCCCTGACTTACCGAGAACCCACACAGGGATGAGGTCTTGAAGATGGGGGGGGGGTTCAGTTTTTGTGGGTTTTTTTTTTAAGAATATACATGCAGTTTGAATATCATCTTGGTGAATCCTGTGCTGAAGTCCTTTTGCTTTAGGTATTTGGTGGCTCAGATCCCTCCCAGAGCATCGGCCAGTGAACCTATTTGTGCTTAAGAGAAAACCTCTTAAGCTAACTAAGTGACCAGTTGACTTAGCTCCACAGCCAGCGTCACTGGTGGTCTTCATCGGAGGAAGGACAGGAATAGATAGTTTGTGATCACGCCTGTCACCAGTTTTTATTCCAGTGCTGAAACCCAGTCCAGTCAGATCCAGCTGTGAGTCTTCTTCTACCCAGTGGACCGGGTCACCACATGGACACACGTGCTGGCAGGTTGACGGGTGCGAGGGTGCGTGCGGGTGCTCGTCTTCATGCGCGTGTTTGCCGCACGCTTTTAGCGCCTCGGTGTCCGTAGTTCTATCAATAATGCATTGGCTCACTCTCGGTCTCGCTCCTGAGCCCTGGCTTTCTCTGCCATTAAATATGCATCCGTTTCCCAGTCCGAAGTCTCTGTCCCCCTTCGCAGTTCCGATAAGCCCTCTCTGCCCCGCACATCAACAGCAGGCTGGATGCAGATGATGCAGTGAGATCGGAGAGCGCTGCAGTATTTATCCATCCAGCCCGAAGTGATTGATGGCCGTTGAGTGTTGATTTAAGGCCAAAGTCAAATTTGAACCCATTTCCAGAGTGCTTTCTCTCCCTTGAATTTGTATTCGTTGTTGTCAAAATGTTAATGTGACTTAGTTTATCTAAGATATTAACAGTAACAACCCGTTGGGATGTGACTTTGACAGGCCGTGCCAAACAGAGAATCAAAGATCATAGTTTTGTGAAAACATCCTGTTGCAATATTTTGGCATAAATGCATGGCGATGACATTCATAGTAAGGACCCCTCCAACTAGTTTTATATTTATTTATTTATCATTTTTACCAATATGTGAACCAAGCGAGACATTGTAAATTTAAAAAATAAACAAACGTATCAGTGCTATTTTGCGTACAAAGTATGTACTGGAGCATTGTTCTACATTATCCCAAATATTTATTTTTCATATCTGTAATGCGGCATACAGTACATGCAGATGCAACATGTCTATAATGGGCTGAAATCTGCATCAATTCTGTCATCTCTCAACAAGAAAGTGAATAAGCATATTTCCCAAAACATCAAACTATTCCTTCACAGTGCAGTACTAAAAGCCTTGGTCTTTTCTGTTGCTTTGTCATAAGCTTGCCTATTGAAATGTACAAACTGTGTGCTATGTTTGTTCAGTTTTGTTTGCTTTTGCCCAACCAATTTATCTCTCTACCTCATTTAGCATAGACCATTCCTATGTCAACCAGATTCATCCCACATCCCACTACTGTCTGTATTTACATATTTTCTGTGACTTCTAACCTGTCCAAACTGTTGAAGATTAGGTCCCGCCTCATTACATGCCTCTCGACTGATAGTGCACAGGGCTTGCCCTTAACGCTTGCCCTGGGCAAGTAAACTCTAATGTTCTGGCAAGGCCTCATGCAGGTGAAAAATATATGTGATCTCTATTAGGGATCGGCCGATATTCAGTAAACATCTGTGTTGCATTCGGCTGAAGGAGAGCGGGTTAACGTTGGCTGTATGCGGCCGGTGGGCAACACAGTCCTGCTTGGCTAAGTAACGGAGATTACAGTAAAACAAGTGTTGCATTGATTTTCATTATGGTGCATTCATGCTCTACTAAAAAAAACGAGTATTGGGCAATGGTAAATTATAACGTGTTCAAATGTAATCTTGTAAAATGTTGTTCCAGGCTTGAAACTTAAATAAATATAGTTGTTTGAAGTAGATCAATTTAAAATGGATAATATTAAAGAGGGAATTATGACCTGTTTAACTTCCTAACACTAGGATTATGCATCTGAGATGTATGTTTTGTGCATTAATACATTTCAAAAATTGTCCAAAACCGTGTTGTTTGGCAAGTAAAACATCTCAGCTACTTCTCTGTTTGACCAATAGAAATGCAGACACACAAATTACACAAAACTAGTAGTTAAAAGTTATCGCTGCCATATGTTTGTCAAAATACAAGAATTACAAGTAAAGTGCAAAACATCTGCAAAAATCTCTCTAGCTGCAGTTTGTCAAAAAAGTTACTATTAAAATTGTACCAACATTGACTGTAGCACAGTTATTAGATGTGTGGCAAATATGTTTTTAAGTTCATATAATACACGTTTATGTGATTGACAGCAACCCCAGAACTATCTGCTGTGTTGTCAAATGTCAACTACATTAGGAAAATACCGGACTTATGTGCGCGTGTGCCATATAGATTGTTCAGGCTGAGTCGGTCCTTATTTGGCAGTGTTGGCAACAGGAAGTGGGTTGTGGCTTTGGTGCTGTGTCACTAGAAGGAGCAGATTGTATCAGAGGCGAGACAGATGGAGGGAGAGGGGGGAAGACATGGATTAGGGGACTATGGTTAGAGCTCAGGGGGCACATGAGGAGAGGAAGGGGGGGATTGGTAAAAAATATATATAGAATTGTAATTGACAGCCACATTTGTTACTGTGTTTAGGCCATGGTTGTGGTGTAGGATTATTTGTGGTATTCTCTTCTACAATGAACGATTAAAGTTCTCTTTAGATCTCGGTGTCTGGTATGCAAATGCACTCACTCTGCAGCTACCTAAACTTGCATATTCCTGAAAGTGTTGTAAATCGTGTGTGTATTCCCGCCTGCATGCGACTATGAATACGCGTTTTGTCACTGATCAAACAGCACACGTCTTCTTGCAAAGTGTGTGGAGGTGGAGGTTGATGCAGAGCAGGTGGGAGATTGCAGCGCCTCGTCTCTTTGGCGGAGCTCCGCACAACTTCCCGTCTTTGTCGGCCTCCATTGTTGTCTCGCCTTCCATCTTGTTTGGCATCGAGCTAATCTCTTTCTCCTCTCAAATCAGCACTTCTCTGCACTCCGTCTCTTAGTCTTTCACCTTGCTTTGACATATATGGTAGGACACGGGTAGAGGAGGTCCTAAACTTTGGCCCATCCGGAGAGTGTGGGGTAGTTCTCTGTGGCCAGAGAGACACTGTATGACTATCAGCAACACTCGACGTGTTCACAAACTATACTCTGATACATCTGCTGTACGTTTTGTGTCCTTGCACTCTTGCAGAGGCAATGTGTTGGGACAGTGTGAAACCTCAAGAGGAAGAACTGAGTGTTTGTCCATCCGATGTCTTCAGTTCTTTCCAGCTGCAGTCTACACTACATATCATTTAATGGCATTTCAAAGTGGTGAAATAAAGAATTATGTTCAAATTATAGATAATTGTTTTGTTTTTTACATTGTAATCTGGTATAACATTTGATATTACACAATCATACACAATGCACAATCATTTCCGCTCTTTTACACTCAACTCTGTGTGTATTCACTGAAACTGAAGTTCAAGCACATAACTTGTTCCTCTCTCGGGGCAAAATAGAAAATAAATCTATAGATATAACCCTTGAAGATCCTTTTAAGCTTATAGATCTAAAGACCATGTTTGTGGTAGCGACCACAAAGATCATTGGCAATATCTTTTGTCGGCTGAGTGACTACCACTAATCCCCGTTTCATGTTTGTGCCAATGTTGTTGTTTTTTGCAGTTACCAGTACAAAAGTGATGTTTTGTGTTGTGTCGGCTTTGACAAACAAACAAAATGATGCACGTCTCAGAACCTTTATACCCCTTAAAGTCATCTCAACGTTTCTTGATTGTAATGAATGTTCTCTTCCTGTCCTGCTCTCTGTCTCTCAGTGAGTCGAGTATTTGCCAGGCTCGGGCCACTGTGATGATCTACGACGATGGCAATAAGAAGTGGCTGCCGGCGGGCACTGGACCGCAGGCCTTCAGCCGAGTCCAGATCTATCACAACCCTTCCACCAATGCCTTCAGGATAGTGGGACGCAAGATGCAGACGGACCAGCAGGTACATCTGCTAGCTTGAAGTGTGTGTGTGTGTGTGTGTGTGTGTGTGTGTGTGTGTGTGTGTGTGGCTCATCTTTCTGCGTCCGTCATGTGGCTCGTGGGCGTCTGTTGTCTACTGTGAGGGCCTCGGGGTGTATGAATAAGCAGGCAAGTGTGAGACGGTCTATCTTTGTATGTGCCCGTTCATTCACATTATCGCCATATAGAGAACATTTATTGTACGTACTGTGATCATTTCATCAGCAGTACCAGAGAAGACATTGTTGTCAATCGCTCCAGGACTTTATTGCTTGTTTTAATTGCATTTGTTTTGTCAATTAGTTACTTTGTATATATGACAGCCTGGACCGCGTCCCAGCAAAATATTTAGAGCACCTCCAACATATCACACATATCTGGTGACACGCTGAACTATCACGTCAGAGTTTATGGTTTCACAGTTTCAGCAGAGGCAAGAGTACCTCACGTCTACGGGTATATTTCATTTAATTTGATTGTTAATCTTGATGTAAGGAGAGTGAGAGAGGCTGCAATCTGTTGTGTAGCAGTAGTTACTGTCTTGTGTTTTTGGAATAAGGGAGCCATTATACATTGTGTGTATATATATATATATCAAGATGATGTTAGTTATGTTGCCCAGCCACACGACACAGAATATGTTTGATAGTCAGCCTTGAATTAGCCTCTTAAGCATGCACACATCATGTGTTGAGTTTTGTCCTTTATTTTTTAGTCTAACCTAAAGCTGAACATGTGGCGTTCATTTTGGGCATGATGTGTGCTTAGTGAGAAGAGAGACTGTTCTTCGGACGTGATAATCTACAGGCATGTTGGAAAAGGAGAACAAAGAGGGTTTCCTTGTCGTTATCACCAGATTCTGACTCACCAGATATCACCAGATAAAGGTGGGCAGACTCCAAGTGAAAGCGCCGGGTGAACTGAGTTTGGGCGGCTCTACTCTCGACTACGCCCCTCTCTCTCCCTGCTGCCTCGGTGTCTCTCTCCTTCTTTAAACATTCAGGACTCCAAAGTGTTCCCCAGAGACGGCTCTTAAAGTGGATGATGTTTCCTGGGATAGTTAACCCGTTCAACCATTTCCTGTGACAATTTAGGAATGACGCCTGACACCCAATGAGGACTCTATATTTGTGTCTAATGGAGACATGCAATGTGGTTTCGGATGGTGCTGGATGAGATCACAGGGGAAGCTAATGAGAGAGAATATAGCGTGGCTGTGTTTTCTCTCTCCTTCCATGTTCCCTAATGTTCTCTCTCGGCTCTGCCTGCATGTAGAGTAACTTTTAGTTGTTTTTACGCTCGTCTTTTCAATTTGCTTTGTGCGTCCCAGCCTAATTGTATGATTGAACTTCATTGAAAGTGGAACCATGGTGTTATTGTTTTTCTGTAGACATTCAGGCTATTTAAACATGCTGCTTTCTTTCACTGAAAACAGGAAATGGAATCTCCCCCATTTCATCCTTTTAGTTTCTGTCATCCTCAGTCTGCCCCTCTTGCCTTTCTGACAGGATTGTGGAGAGGTTAGGAATGCCACACTGTCTGCAGTGGCAGCTGAACTTGCAACCCTGTTTTTAGTGCATGTTGCTCGCTACGATATTTACCCTGACGGGGTCTCCTCTCCTCTCTGCTCTGTGGAATCCAGAGGCTGTTAAACAAATAGTGAAATGGCGCATCAGCACATTCAGGCAACACTCAAACCCGGAACATTTTTCCCCTTGTGGTTCATAGGCTTCACGCCACCTGCTGGGTGGACTATAAACCAGGATAATCCAACCAAAATAAAGCAGACAGTTTGATTGGGCGGGGGGGGTGGATTTGTTGTTTTTCTAGGAAGCTTCTAGAAACTATCCTTTTATTTCTTCGCGCCAATTGTTTGAATGTGGACAAAAGGCCACAAAAGTACTAATTTGGCTCACCATTGCTCCCAAAAAGAATCCTTGTGTCGATCATCTGTCCTCTTCCCTCTCCAGGTGGTTATAAACTGTCCCATTGTGAAAGGTCTCAAGTACAACCAGGCCACAAACAATTTCCACCAGTGGCGGGATGCCCGGCAGGTGTGGGGCCTCAACTTCGGCAGCAAAGAGGACGCTAATCTTTTTGCCAATGGCATGGCTCATGCTCTGGAGGTGCTCACCTCCATGGCAGACGCAGGTAAATGAGTTCGCACAAGATTCACAGTTCCATCAGAATCCGAAGCTAATTGAGATTCAACTTCAAGTCCATGAAAAGGGAAATGAAACCGTAACAGGAATAGAAAATGGTTATTTTTATTATGCTGCAAATCCTTTTGGTCTCAACTAATGGAGATTAAATCTCGTACATAATTATTCTGCCCTAATCCATGTCTCAGATATAGGAAACTTATTCCAATAGTTTTTTTGCAGAACTCTTTTTCTTTGTCCAAAAACGTAATGAGAACAGGTATGTTATTTTAGTCTTTCTGTTTGTTTACACCAGCTGGCTGTTTAGATCCAATCTGATCCTTTACGTGTTTTTGTTTTGTTTAACCGTGAACTAAATAGAAGAAATGCTGCATTTTAAGAGCTCTGAACCCAACCGCAATGAATGACCTTAAAATATATTAAAGGTACAGCGCCCTTCTTGGTCCCTCTGTAGTATCATGTCTGTCTCCACCATACTCAGACTTTGCACGTTCAGCTGCCTGGGTAGAAAAGGTGTGTACACTAATAAAAGCACATAAACAGTTGGATACAATTCAAAGAGTGTCATCAAATACAAATCAGAAAGTGTTTAGAATTCACAGCAATGTATGCATGTTCTTTAATCTTGTTTATTTTCATCAGGAATGTTTTTTCTGTGTTGTGTTTCGGCAGGCTATTCAACCCTCCCCCGCCCAGTGTCAAATGGACCTACTCCAGAAGAGCTTGAACAACAGAGAAGGTACCTTCAGGCTTCCTCTAAATGGAACCTGCCTTTATTTTACTGTGCTGATTATAATAAACCGCTGGCCACATTTTATTAGAAATCCACTTGGATGTCTTCTGGGCCTGATTCAGCAAAAAGAAAATGAATGTATCCAGTTGTTAACCCTGACAACATGGCCAGGTTTGTTCTAGGTTTGCAGAGAGATGAACAATGTCAATATTTGTTTTATGAAGATTTTCTTTGGAAGCAAGTCGTTTGTGTAGACAAGTTGGCTGTCCTGTAAGGCCATGTGAAGTGTATGTTTCTAACAGAAGCAAACTATCCTCTGGGTCTAGTTGCATAACATCCAATAGCAAGTCAAGCTGTCTTGGCTTTGGAGTAGTCCTGTTTGCACACACGCATACATAGAGGATTTGATGGCATTAGACAGACAGTGCTAAACCCTCTGTCAGCCCCTGTAGGTTAAAGGTTAAAAAGACAGCAAGGCGGACACCTCGCATCAACCTTCACCGTCTCTCCATCCATCTAGCTGTGTCTCCCGCGAGACCCGACGCGGTGTCACCGTGCATGCCTCGGCATTAACCTTTTAATCCCATTTAGACTAAAAGGTAATATGTTGCCCAGTAGGGGAGGCTTTGTGATTGGCTAGAGGGACTGTCTGTCAACTTCTAAGCTGTCCCAGTGGTTGATGACATACTGTAGCTTAGGGAGCCTTTGAAAAGCCCTTTTGAAATCCAGCATGGATGCAGGTGTTGGTGGATATAATTTGCATTGATGCTTTTAGGTCTGATGAACGTAGATTCACGATATTATTCACCATTGTCGAATGGCTGTCGCAAAAAAAATCTGAAAAACATAAGGACGTCATATCCCTTCCCCCCTTTCCTGGGCACTCTGCCTAAGTGGATCAGCTGTGCTTTAAATCACAGCGACTCTCGCATTGTGTGCATGCTTGTGTGTGTGGACCTGTACATTTTTGAGTTAGGTGCACATTGTACGTGTGCTGTTCAGTAAACAGCTGTTGTGAGTGGCAGATGTGATGAGGGAGAGGGGAGGGAGCAGTAGTGAATCAGGCCACCGTGTCCAGCTGTGGACTTTTCAGTGGAAGGCAAATCAGAAGCTACGAAATCCACCTCTCATTCTTCTACAGAGGCCGGTGTATTGAAAACAAATCCCGATTATAGCTCTTCACACCAGTGCCAAAAACTATAATTAGACGGGAGTTGTTTGAACACAATGGCTGTTGCATTCATAATCAAATAATTTGGACATTTACACATAAATTGGGAATGGCTGAGAGCCAGCACTGCCCATCATGTCCCCTTTGCCAACTTACCGCTTTGTTTATCTGTCCTGTTCGTCCACTGATTTATTTTGTTTGCATACATTTGCCGCTGACAGATGTGTTTGTTTTGCGCGTAGATTGGAGCAGCAGAAGCTGGAACAGCAGGAACGAGAGCGCCAGGAACGGGAGAGACAGGAGCGGGAGAGACAGGAAAGAGAGAGACTGGAGAGAGAGAGACAAGCTGCTGCAGGTCAGGAAGCACCTGGGCTGGTCAACACAACTCCACCTCACTCCAATATAGTACAGTCTTAGAGACTTTTATTAAGTGGACACCGTTTCTTAAGGCCCCCACCACACACATTGCGTTACAGGCACCTTGCATACTGTGCGTCTAATATATCTTGGGCACACATTTTTTAGCATGTCATATATAGTTTGGGAATGCTTACTGATGGTGCCTTTCTGTGTTTTAGTCTCTATGCCTCCACCTCCACCGCTGGCCACTGGAGGCCCTCCTCCTCCACCGGGCCCTCCACCACCCCCTGGCCCTCCACCACCCCCTGGCCCTCCTCTGTCTATTGGCGTCCCTCCCCCGCCTGGACCACCACCTCCGCCGGCCCCGCCCCTGCCCTCCCTCGGAGGAGGAGGAGGTGGCAATAGTGGTGGTAGTGGTGGTAGTGGTGGTGGTGGTGGAGGAGGAGGAGGTGGAGGAGATGGTGACGGTGATGGCGGGGGATTTGGAGGAGGGGGCTTGGCAGCTGCCATAGCAGGAGCTAAACTCCGCAAAGTATCAAAGGTGAGTAAATGATACTTTTGACAGTCCCGTTGCTTTGTAACTGCTTTTAAAGGAAGGTGAGCTGGACTCTAGTTGAATCCATTATGTGCTTCTCTAATAACACAAATAGAATGCTGCTGCTGTATTGATCCATTGTTCCTGCTGGTGTAGCTATGAAACCTGCATCCGTCAGTGTTTATTGAGTCATCGTGCCTACACAGTATGTCTGCTGAACTCTTCTGTATCTTTTTGCTATTTGCTGCCCTCAGCAGGAGGACGGAGCTCCTGCAACACCAATAGGCAGAGCCGACCCCAGCCGCAGCAGCGCCTCTTCTGGCGGAGGAGGTGGAGGGGGTTTGATGGGTGAAATGAGTGCCATCTTGGCACGAAGGTGTGTGTGTGTGTGTGTGTGTGTGTGTGTGTGTGTGTGTGTGTGTG
>NW_022280054.1:7957395-7975148 GCF_004355925.1 Anarrhichthys ocellatus | reverse complement strand
GTGTGTGTGTGTGTGTGTGTGTGTGTGTGTGTGTGTGTGTGTGTGTGACATCACAAGTTTGAAGTCAGATAAAATATACAGTGCCCGCACTCAATTAAACAAGGCTTATCTACTTCTGGTTTTATTTCTACTTTGACTAATTATCATATTTCAAGTGCAGTTTGTGTAACTCTTCGAAATTGCCCATCTATTGAAGTGTACATGGTGTAACTGAAAGTGATTCCTCTTCACATCAGGAGAAAAGCTGCAGACACAGGAGAGAAGCCCGCTGTGAAGCCACCAGAGAATGTAAGAGTCATGTCACATTCTTTTTTGTTAATGCTGCAAAGCATATGAAACGAGTGTCTGCATATGTAGTTGATGGTTATAAAATAGAAGCAGGTTGATAATGACTCGCTCTTACAAGGTTTCTGTCTGTTGTTTTTTTATACAGGATGATTCAGAGCCTCAAGGTCAAGGCGGTGAGAACTGAACAATTTCATCTGTTGCATGCCACCTACACTCAATCTGATATTAATTATACTGAGTACAAAGTAAACGTCAACAACTGATGTTTTCATACATTTTCCTGCTCAGACACCCTGAGAAGACCGTGGGAGAAATCAACTATGACCAGGTAATCCAGGATTCAGTTACTTCCATGCTGCCGTCATCAACACGAGACCCCCCCCCCCCCCGTGTTGGTGTCTCGTGTTAAAACTCAACCAAAGAGTAGTTCTCCATCAGTGCGAGTGTGGTTGTGTGAACATGTGTGCGTCATTGTTTGCCCGTGTGCGATTGTCTTCCATTTCCATTCTAAGAGGAAGGTGTGTGTGTGTGTCTCACTAACAGGAATAACTCCATCCCCAAGAGCATGGACTCCACCCCCTCATTGTCCCAAGGGTTCAGGTATACATGCTGCCCCGATCACTCATGACCTTAGTTCCCCTTTTCTTTTCCTCTTCAGAGTTAGAGCAGCACACCTACGTACTGCTATAGCATATTGTACAGTCGATAGCAGCACCATCTAATGGATCAGAGAATGGCATGCACCCAAGGGACTTGTAGGCGTAGCAGCCGGGTGTGTTGCCTCCGTAAACTGAATAATAAGATAGAAGCCCGACAGTGTGACCGATGCGTATTTTTCGATGTCACTTCTGTGCACTGGGGTTGATGCTGTCCTCTCGCGTTGAACTTAATATCTGCATTATTGGTATCCTTAAGGTTGACATCACTTCAGAAAGGTAATTATTAGATATGTTAACCCTCATTGCATCGTTGGGTGTGTGGACGTTTCTGCAACTTTCTACTGACTATCCCTTCATCCCTCTGGTGCTGCTACTGGTGATGTGCTAGATTGACAGTTGGCTCGTCACTGCAGTGCCGTGGACCTTCTTGGCTTTTTTTTTTTTTCTTCTGAAAAACAAACCTAAGCAGTTGTCTGTATTTGTCTGCTTCTTGTCTTCTTCCAGGCCGAAGCCTGCAGCCAACAACGGTAATGATGCAGGTGTCATGGATGACTCGGATTTAGAGAAAATGAAACAGGTGAATTTCTCATCAGCCCAGCGACATCAATTTTCAATTAATAGAGCGGAACGTGAATTAGTGAGATTACATGCTTTCTCCAGTAAGCTGATTTTGTCATTATGCTCCAACACACACACACACACACCAAAAAAAACAAAGTCAGGACCAATGCAGTGTCTTCTATCACAATACAGTTAAGATAAGAATGCCATACTTCTGGCTTTTGATGTCAGGGTAGGAAATAAATGTGATTACAGACCTACTGCGTGTGTACATGGATTCACAGTAACCAGGTTATCACAGTAACCCTGTTTCTTCTGAGTAACCTGGTTACTCGTAGTACGAGTGTTTAACTATCATCTCATGACTGACGATCTGTTTGTCAATCAATATTCTGCAGGAGATCCTGGAAGAGGTGCGTAAAGAACTGCAAAAGGTTAAGGAGGAAATTATTGGAGGTGAGATTTCTTTGTACTCTCTTAAAAAAACGCTAAACATTTCAGTTTTGCTTTACACAGTATTTCGGGGTATGTGACGCTTGTTTCCCCTCTGCTCTTGCACAGCCTTTGTTCAGGAGCTGCAAAAGAGAAGCACATAGTTCTGCTGAGTGTCAGGTGTAACGGAGGGATGCGATAGATGGAGGTGGTCGAGGACTGTTGGGACCTCTCCTCCGCTGTGCCCTCTCATGTAGCCCAGGGATTTTTCTTTTTCTCCTACACATTTTCTCTTTTCTTTCTGTCTTACACAAACGCATGTGAGCATACTTGCTTATGTGTCCATCATGCATATTCACTTCATGTAAATGGTAACCCTCCCCCCCATGCCATCCGGCACGTTTGATGGTCACTCCCCAACGCTGCGATGGTGATCCCATCTATCCGATCTCTCCCCCTGTTCATTCATCCCGTCCCCTTGTGTCCCCTTGTGTCCTCTGTGTTCTGTTCATCTGAACCAATTCAGAGCACATAGCTACAGCCACAGTTGTTCTTCCAATTCGTCATCATGTACACTCATCATATCCCTCTTTTCTGCAGAAATCCTGCTACTTGTGTCTTCTCCCTTCTATCAGACGCACCATTTACTGATAGAGCAGTCTTCAGTATTCAGGGACAATGTATTAGTCACATTTTTACTGTAATAGCGAGATGCTGGCATGCTGGGATCCTTTTTCTCTCTTTCTCAGTTGGCAAACACTTGTTCGACCTCAAACACTGCCACAGATAGTTGAGTTTAGACATCTGCCAGTAGGTTGTTGTATCTAATGGTAGTTGGAGGTGGAAAAACAATAATAATCAAGGATGGATCGGAGACCCCAACGGCCCCCGACTACTGCAGTGTCGCTCCGTCAAGTGAACTTTCAGCTCCTGCGCCAATGGCTAAGAACTAAAACGGCACAACACAAGCCTTCACTGCTGCAAGATGGAGACGTGAGAGGAAGAGGAGACAAGCAAAGGGAATCTGATGGACAACCTGAGTGCTGTGAAAGAGTGTGTTGTAGTTTTATGATGTGTGAGAAATGTTTTCTCTTTGCATTGCACTTGTTCCAGAGGAAGTGTGTCTGTGTGCCGCACTGCCTTGACAGACTATTCCCTCTCACTCAACATGAGATATTTGTTGGCCAGTGCAGTGCTCCTCCACTGTGCTTCCGCTAGTTCATTTCTTCCATTCTAGCTGTTTTCTAACCTTGAAACATGAAAAATGGCCATGATGAGGTCAATTAATTTGCCTTGAGAATAAATATATAAATATATATATATATAAATATATATATATATATATATAAGGAAAAATATATATTTGTTTTGAGGGAAAATGTTAGCAAAAATTAAATGGTGTTTCTATTTTAATCGAAATGACTGGTGAATGGGGATTTTGTTTTCTTTTTTCTTTTTTTTTTTTTTTTCAATGATTGTTTTCTTATGAGATGTTATTTTGGGTTTACTGTTTCTTTTTTCTAATAGAGTCTAGGCTTTTTACACTGAAATAATAAGAAAACAGCTTAGAGACACTGGATTAGAAACGCCTTTATAGTCGAATACAGCTGCTTCTTGAAATGCATTACTTTGTCTCGAGTCATCTTTTCTTTGAATTCAGAATAATGAAATTTTGCACAAACTGGCATAGAAATGTTATAAAATACATGAACATGAACAATTTTCAGCTATGTGGCTCATGACTGAATTCTAGCTTTAATATGACAATAAATAAGTGCAAGCTTACTATATCTCTTTTTACTAACTTTGACCGTTTGCGTGTATGTATTTCACAAACTAATATCTCTGTTTATAGTTGGACTAAAGACTAAAAATATGTTGTCATTAATTCTTTTTTTTTTAAATAGTTTATAAATGTGATACGGAACTGACGTACATGGGCTGTTTATTGCTTTGGTTTTATGGAGGATAGACTCTTAATTTGTAAAACCGTCAGGAGTAGAAACACGGAACATGTATTATTTTTTGCTTAAATAAAATAAAACCCCTTGATTTATCAAACCCATCCTTTACACAGGAGCCACTGTCCTTCCAGAGCTCCCTTGACGCTTCCGGACCGAGAAGCTCTCAGCCGTTTCCTCCGCCATTGCGGATTTTGGACAGAAGATCAGCCGTATAGCCACTGCCATCCATCGATGCAGTGCAGAAAGCACACACAAAAAGGGAGGACATAATTTAAATTTTTCTACTGCTACCAGATTTCGGAAACGCGGTTAACAATATCACATATTACCGTTTATCGTGTTTTTTTTCAGTGTTTCACTGACTGGCTCCCGACCTACACGTAGAGTGAGGAGGTCGTAGCTAGCGCGGTGCTACTGCTATTAGCTAGCTGGCTGTTAGCGGTACCACTAGGATTTCAGGTACGCTGGAGAAGCTCGAGGAACCCACCATGGCTCAGATCCTACCGATCCGCTTCCAGGAGCACCTGCAGGTATGTGAGCAAAATGTGACAGCTAAACGAACACCGACATTATTTGTTCATCTCCCCGGTTAACGGTCGTTTGACAGCTTGCTAACTCAGCTAACGGTAAACGTCAATACCCGAATGAATGACCTCCCCTCCCCCGTTGAGTCAGCAGCCAAGCTAACTAGCATCTAAGGCTAGCAGCTCATTCATTGCACTGATGCTGTAGCCGACTCCACACTAGCCGACGTTAGCTGTCGACAACTGAGAGAAGACATTCGTTGATATTAGACATTGTTCCTGACCCTTGGTGACCAGTTCTTGCTGTATGCATGTCTACATTTTTGGTTAGCAAATAAGCCATTGCATTGGCAAGCTAACCATAACGGTTTTTGTGTCGTGAGGGAGCGAGTCACGTCATCTAGTTAATCGTAACGTTGGCTGACAACGTTTATTGCTCGGATGGCTGCTATATAATGCGAATGTCTCACGGACCGTCAGTTGATGAGCTGTCAAGTGATGTACTGAGGCTGGCTAACGCTAGCAGTTTATAATCCGTGGTCAGCTGCAGTATGACTGGAGCCTGTATGCCATACAGTGAGGTTGTGTCACGACAAGACATGTACACAGCTAAAAGGGAGAGGCTGAGGTTGTTCTGTAGAGGTTTCTATCCTCTTCCAGCTGACGGGGCTGAAGCAGGTGGTCCACCCATTCTATCAATAATTACATCGTCTCTCACTCACACATACGTTATAATTTTCTAAAACATCTGGAAACGGATTAAGAGTCAGTTCAGTTATAGTCGAGCATTTCTGACTGTGTGTTATCTGATCAAATTCTAGATTAAACCCCACAGAAGACATCTTTCATACTATGACTACCATGCACCTTGGATGGCCTTTTGCCATCAGACGATATATTCAGTTTATTATATTTTACATATAGAGAGTTGTCTGTTGTCATATAATGAATATGCTGGCAGCTGAGTTCATGTTACATAGTTCACAACAACCGTTGAGAAGTTGTATTTGCATAAATAAAAAAAATAAAATGTAACTATCTTTTAAACAAAGATGCTTAAGTTATGGGACACTTAAATATGTAAGCTTATCATAATAGTTGTGTTAAGATCATTTATATGATTTTTTTCCTATTTGCCTTTTTCAAGTGTGACTTGAAATTATTTTTATTATTAATTTATTTATTTATTATTAATGATGCCATAGGTGTTTGGTAGTATGACGTCCCCTCATCATTTAAACTCCTACATATTTACTATCAATACATTAAGGACCACAACGTACATAAATATTGTACTTTATTGTAGTTTTCTGTGATATTCTTTGTAGTATAAACTGTGTTGGCCACGGGCTGCAACTAAACCAAGTCATGCGTTCTCATCTCAGCTCCAGAACCTGGGGATCAACCCGGCCAACATCGGATTCAGCACTCTAACCATGGAGTCCGACAAGTTCATCTGTATAAGAGAGAAAGTGGGGGAGCAGGCCCAGGTTGTCATCATCGACATGGCCGACCCCAACAATCCCATCCGCCGGCCTATCTCTGCAGACAGCGCCATCATGAACCCTGCCAGCAAAGTTATTGCCCTTAAAGGTAAGCTTTAGCTTAAATGCATCTCTAGCACTTTTAGCACATCGTTTTATGTGCCACCTAGAGAGGAGAGCACTAAGTTTGTGAAAGCACATTGACTTAAAAGTAAACCGTTAAAGTTTTGGCCGGTCACATACCTCGCTATGGTGCCTTTCTAATACATTTTGGGTCATTTGTGTAAATTCCGTTTGTGTTGTCAGTCAGTTATGTAGCTTTCACAGTCTGCTTTTCATTTTGATGTTCATATGTAGACCACCCCATTTCTGTTTGTCCAAAAAAAAGGTTGAGTAACTAAAGTACAGTGTAACAAATTGAAATGTACAAGACATTGATATTTTAGGACAGGTAGTACTAGTGGTAGTAAAATGTCATGCTGTCATGAATGCTTTGTCTATTTTGCTTGTTTTTGCTCTTTTTTCATTTCCTACTGCTTTCTTATGTTTGCAGACGGTGAGTTGAATTTTACATATCATGAGTTGTCAAAGTGTAATATTGTGGGCACTGTCTTGAAATGTTTGCACAGTTGGTAATTTGAATGAATGCTTGGATTTATAATAGCAGCGCAAGCAAGCATAGCAAAATTAAGATGTCAGCCTAAAGGACTGTCTTTTTCTTTCCTTGTGTTTTTTATTTTTTCGTGTGTGTTTGTCCCATTTGCTGTACATATATTTTATCTTACAGCTGACCATTTTCTGACACATAGTTGAATGAATACACTGACTTTGGAGGTGAAAACCTCCCAAAAGCTGACTGACAAATGGCAAACCTGAAAGTCTTAAATGTGTCTGCCTCTTCATTTAAGAACATGTCAGCTCATAATAATACAGTTCCTGTGTCACTATCACAATCTGAAGGCACTCGCATAACACAATACACATATCTGCCTTTGAAGAAAACATCTTTTATGAATTGAATTATAGAATTCAATGGCCAACAAATCCTGGCATGAATGGAAAACCAGTTGAATATTCAGAAATGTTACAAACTATTATGTGCTTTGGAAAATGGTTGGTAGTAATGAGTACGTATGTATGTATGTAGTAAAAGGGCTAAAACATGCAGAAAAAATGATGTCATTTAAACAATCAGAAATTCAAGCAAACGGTGACATTTAGGCTCGTCTTGAATAAATAGTCGGTCGTGGTGCATTTGCTGTCTAGTGGACATGTTCCTATGAAGTTGGTCATTTAGTGCGCTTGACTCGTAAAGCTCATTGGATGTTCTCATTAGAATGTGTGTGTATGCCATTGGCCTCTGACGTTTTAATATTTTTAACGTTTTTTTTTACAAATATGTTAGTCAGCAGAGGACAGTACATTCCTAGCAATTTGTAGATTATTGACTGGTTCATTATTTTGTTTTTGTCTTTTGTTTCTTGACTTTGGGCTTCGGCCTTTGTTGTGATAATAATTAGGTTTTATGTGCCAAATTTGAGAGAAGTTAGATGTAGAATGTAGAAAATGTCACACTTTGGTTTCCCCAGTGGTATAATCATGACATTGTGGCGTGTAGCAAAGCACAGAATAATGAGAGATAAATTTACTTTACTACTACTATTTTATTAATTAAGGAGCAAGCGCAAATACACATATTTAATAGTTTGCTATACTTTGGTATATTCCAGTTTCCAGTAAGAGAAAGAGAACAAGCAGACTTGAGAGTGGTTGAGCAAGAACTGAGCTTTATTTATATATGGATCATAATTTTATGGTTTAGCATGCAACTAGAGTTGCAGGGTCAGGGACACTGCAGGGATATAAGCCAGATGTGGGGCTTTCTTTTGGTTGCTTTCCTCCTCTTGTCCTGTGTTTGGACGATACTGCTTACGATATGTCAAAGGAGTAGACTGATAAAGCTGCTTCAGTATCTGTTGAATATGTTGTGTTTCAAGTGTAGTATTTGTGTGATACACTTATTTTCACTTAACTACTTGCACTGTATTTTTATGTAGACAGGTAGTGTATTTTTCGAAGTACTATACACAGTATGACCAAAGTATTCGTTGACAAATGTCACTGTACACATTTTCACTCATATGCTGTGTTAACAGCTATGAGTATTTGGTTGGTTGAAGCTTGCTTGGGCCTGATTTAATCTCAAATATGTCTTGAGCTCATGAGTCGCCGTGTGTTTCCTCCAGTGAGACTAGAAATAAATAGAACGGGCGTGAGCACATCCGTCCAGCATCCCTCCCATCACCGCATCTGTTTGTGTGCTTTGTGGTCGTCTTTTGCTAATCTGCATTCAGACCCAACCCAAATTGCCACGTCCCTCATTTTGGGATTCGATTTTGATGTGAATCCTGTAAGAGCTATAACCACATGCCTGGAGTTTCATTTCTCCAGTAGGTAGAGTGGGTGGAGGGCTGGACACGGGCCTCATTTACACTTTCACTGGGCATCATGTTTTTCTGCAGATGTTTGTTCCTAATTGACCTGGTTTTGGTTGGAATGATCAGCAGAGCATTGAACCATTGTGTGAAAACAACATGGAAAGTCACGGTTGATCCAGTTGAGAAGCACAGAAAGCCTAGTAGTAGTGGTAGTAGTGGTATTTCTAAGCAAGCATCCAGACCTGAAATAGCACTGCGTTATTGATGCTGGTGTCCTTTGACCACTGGGATGATGAAATTGGATTCAGGAAATCCAATTTAAGTAATAAATCCGTGAGTTTAAAGGCTTTTTCTTGATGCAGTGCTAATGTCAGTCTGAACAGTCTTAGTCTTTGAGTTTCTTAAATTACAAATCTGTTTCATAGATGAGTTTTCACTTCACACTATCACAAGAGGTTTGCATATTCAGCCTCGACTGGATGGGTTTCATTTCACAGTTTTATTGCATCAGACCTAACTGAATGCAGATCCAACAGTGGTTGCCCTTTTGTTGGTCTTGCTTCTTGTTTTGACACCGATTAGGGCTGTCCCCAATACCACTTTTGAGGTTTCGGAGGAAGGGGAGGAGGAGGAGGAGGAGGAGGAGGAGGAGCTCTCTTTATTAGCGTCATTCGCCTCTCACTCATTTAGTGAGAGGAACAGAATACAGATCAGCTCGATCTCAGTCAGATAAACAGCTGCGAGAAAAAGTAGTTTTCTCTCGTGGCAGGTTTGTTGATTTCGGAGATGACAAAACTTCTTTATTGAAACGTAATCATATGTAGGCCTTTCAACTAATTAATTAACGTTCAAGTTTCTCACCAAGAACTACGTTTTACAAGATTACATTCGAACACGCGATGACAACCTTATAACATACCTTTGACCAATCCTCAATTTACTTAGTGGAGCTTGAACGCACCATAATCTACCTCAATGGAACCTCCATATGTTAGCTATTAGCACAAGTGCTGCCAACGTTACTAGCTCTTTGCTGTTCACATGTAGCATTACCAGAGATGCGCGACTAGAAAGCATCAATGGCGAATAATGATTTGGACGTCTATTATTATCACATGGAAACGGTCAAAGCTTCGAAGTATTTGGGTCAGCCTTAAGACTTTTTGTCCTTTGGTGTTCCTCAAACCAAACCCTGTCTACTAACGTTTCTCCAGCATTAGGAAGTTGGTATGCTTAAATTGTATGTGTACTCCCAAAGTCTGCTGTGGTTTGTGTGTGGTAGCTTTAGTCACTAACTGATGTTGCTCCTCTTTTTGTTTTATTATTATTAAGAATGTTTTATTGGGTGTGTGGGGGGGGGGTGTGTCACAGCATTCATCTACGTCCCTGTGCCTTAACCGTTGTGTCGATTTTCAGCGGCAAAGACCCTGCAGATCTTCAACATCGAGATGAAGAGCAAGATGAAGGCTCACACGATGACGGACGACGTGACCTTCTGGAAGTGGATCTCCCTCAACACCGTGGCCTTGGTCACAGACAACGCTGTCTACCATTGGAGCATGGAGGGCGACTCTCAGCCAATCAAAGTCTTTGACCGTCACTCCAGCCTGGCAGGCTGCCAGATCATAAACTACCGCACCGACGCCAAACAGAAGTGGCTGCTGCTCATCGGCATTTCAGCACAGGTAGTTATTAGGACCAATTGTGAGCCTTGATCATTATTAAACCACAACGGCACAATTGGGCTCTAAATATTTAGGGACGCTGTGTTTCTTCAGGCCATCTGCAGATCTGTGATCTCTTCTATTCTTCTATAACTCTTACTCTGAGGTGTCTTTTGTCTCTTTCTGCTCTTTCAATTGATCCGGCCTGAGTCTCGCCCATTATCACGTTTTTAGTTGAGCAAGCTTGGTACCCAGCAGAACCTCTGTCCTTAAACTTGTGTCATTTCTCTCCTCTTCAGCAAAACCGTGTTGTCGGAGCCATGCAGCTGTACTCCGTGGACAGGAAGGTGTCTCAGCCCATTGAGGGACACGCCGCTGGCTTTGCACAGTTCAAGATGGAGGGCAACACCGAAGAGTCCACCCTGTTCTGCTTTGCTGTGCGAGGACAGGCAGGAGGAAAGGTACGATTCACTTGAAAAGTGGAAATCAATAAGCATTTTGGATCATGCAGAATCCAAATCAAATGTACTGCTTTTAAGAAACTTATTATCCTAACGTCTCTGTCTTTTTACTTCTAGCTGCATATTATTGAAGTGGGGACTCCACCGACTGGGAACCAGCCATTTCCAAAGAAAGCTGTGGACGTTTTCTTTCCTCCAGAAGCCCAAAATGACTTCCCTGTTGCTATGCAGGTACAACAAATACTTACTTATGAGGAGACGTGTAGAGCCTGTTTTCCTCCTCCTCTGGTGGGAAACAATACTCTCCACATTACTGCCTTTAAGATTAAGATAAGGGGCATTGTCTAAACAATAGTTTTCTAGACTCGGGTTGGATTTTCCTATTGAGAGATACGATTTAAGTCACCTGGTACTCACCCACTGGGCCTTGGTAATACTTATTTAGCTTTAGGTTCAATATCTTGCTGAAGGGTATTTTGATAGTTATCTTTTTGTTGGTAATTTTCATGCTCTAACCAGATTTCTCTTTCTGTAACTCCAGATCAGTTCCAAGCAAGATGTAGTCTTTCTCATCACCAAATATGGCTACATCCACCTGTACGACCTGGAGACTGGGACTTGCATCTACATGAACAGGATCAGCGGGGAGACCATTTTTGTCACCGCCCCCCATGAGCCTACTGCGGGTATCATCGGAGTCAACAGGAAAGGACAGGTACTGTAACGTACACACCCTGGCCCTCCATTCATCTATTTATTTGTGATATATAGTAGCTCAGCCCTTACAGGCATACACGTTCCCTTTGTTATGTCAGCACTTCTTTCTAGCAACGTGGGTCCTTGGGTGTTGTCTTGTGACTTTGACTGAGGAAATCTCTGAAAATAACTGGCTGTAGCAGCATCTTCAGTGTCAGGCAGCATGTGACACGCACAGCAGGAGGGCTAAGCTTGGCCAAGCAGACTGCACAATCTAATCCTGTTATTGCTCTTGGCTCTTATTGTCAGGTCTACCATGTACAGCTTAGTGCATTGCACACAAAATGTAACACTACATGCGGCAATCCCTCCGTGTGATTTAGGAATGTGACAAGTACACGTCTTAGGGTGTAATACATCTATTTCTGCATACAGAGGTGTGTACAAAGAACCTGCCAATTAAGAGGGCTTTGTTTACAGGTAGATGTCAGATTGTAGGAAATATTTCTTAGTTTTTTCGTTCACTTTGCACGGCGTACATGCTGTATGTTTGTTTTTTTGCTGTAACGTGGACCCTGCATTGTTTTAAAACCCACCCATTTGGTCTCTTCTGTTGTGTACAGCTAATAAAGCGTGCAAATGTGCTTTTTCCAGGTGTTGTCCGTGTGCGTGGAGGAGGAAAACATCATTCCCTACATCACCAATGTGCTGCAGAACCCAGACCTGGCCCTCCGCATGGCTGTCCGCAACAACCTCGCCGGTGCTGAGGAGCTGTTTGCCCGCAAGTTCAACACCCTCTTTGCAGCGGGAAATTATTCCGAGGCTGCCAAGGTGGCGGCCAATGCACCCAAGGTACTGCCAGTGCGCCACCTTTGTCTCAGAGCAGGGTCAAACAACGTGACATTATTCAGTTCAATTGATACAAGCTCAGTCTTTTAAGATTGAGCAGATTTCTGTAGCTTAGTATGACGATAAGCATCAGTTTTATGTAAACAAAGTTACATTTGCATACCAATTTTTGACAAATTTACTGGGGATGAACTCTTTAAGTGTTTCTGAAGTTTCTCAGAGAAATTAATTATAAATCTGATGTTTACTGGAATCACTAATGTCCACCTAACGTAACTGCACACCACCATTCTTCCATGCAATGCTCAAAGGTGACTTTTCTCAAACCGAATCTCCCCACCGTCACTTAATTACGTCGTCTATGCATCCATCTTTTCTCGTCCAGGGTATCCTGCGGACCCCAGACACCATCCGTCGGTTCCAGAGTGTTCCAGCCCAATCAGGCCAGACGTCTCCCTTGCTCCAATACTTTGGCATCTTGCTGGACCAAGGCCAACTTAATAAGTTTGAGTCTCTGGAGCTGTGCAGGCCTGTCCTCCAACAGGGCCGCAAGCAGCTCCTAGAGAAATGGTTGAAAGAGGACAAGGTATGTGTCCAGTGGTTGGTTTTACGGTGGACAATCTTTATCTTATCTTCGGAACGCAGTAACCAGTAGCTGGGTAACTCGTATTTATCATGTATATGGGGATGTGAAAAACACGGTTTGTGTGTGTGTGTTTGTTACAGCTGGAGTGCTCTGAGGAGCTTGGAGACTTGGTGAAGTCTGTAGATCCTACTCTTGCCCTCAGTGTCTACCTCAGAGCCAACGTCCCCAATAAGGTCATTCAGTGCTTTGCAGAGACTGGACAGTTCCAGAAGATTGTCCTCTATGCCAAGAAGGTTTGTGACAGTGTCTGACTTTGTTATTCCAAGTTTATCTTCTGTGATATTAGGCTGTTGTGGTACAGAGAAGTGAGAAAATACTATTTTGCCATGTTGTTATCTGTTCCACTATTGTCTTTACAGTTTTATTTTTATATAGTTCCATTTTTATCTATGGCACGCCTCAGATGAAGAGCTATTATGCTTAAAGGTTTGTTGTCTCTGTAGGTGGGCTACACTCCAGACTGGATCTTTCTGCTGAGGAACGTAATGCGGATCAGTCCAGAACAGGGCCTTCAGTTCTCCCAGATGCTGGTTCAGGACGAAGAGCCACTTGCGGACATTACACAGGTAAAGATCATGGATTAATAACACAAGAACCTATATGTCAGATTGGATAAGATGTCAAATGGCTTTCATTACATCGGGTGGTTTTCACAGGTCACAGTAGTGGCTTGTAGTGGGTCCAAAGTTTTGATGATTTGTTGCACTTGCTCTGCCTTTGGGCAGCTTAGAGTGAGCTGATCTTGTGACAGGAAATTGCCAATTCAGAGGCAGAATAATGCAATAGCTACTACTCTACACCAAAAAAAGCCAACGAAATAAAATGATGGAAGCTGTTATTTGATTTAAAAGGTATTCCAAGCATACAACTTTTTGAGAGGAGTTTGACATCTCTGATCACGTTTCTCTTCTGTGTCTCCAGATCGTTGATGTGTTCATGGAGTACAACCTGATCCAGCAGTGCACCTCCTTCCTCTTAGATGCCCTGAAGAATAACAGACCCATGGAGGGACCTCTGCAGACACGCCTGCTGGAAATGAATTTGGTGCATGCACCACAGGTACATCTAGAATTGGAACACCAGTTTCATTTGGCAGACACAAGTCCACTAACAAAATTCACATTGTGTTCGGTTACAAATTCATGACATATGAAGTTTTACATAGCTTTCATATGTGTAATACTTTAACTCATGCTGTTCTTTAAAAAGTCTCTCTGTGTTTCCTTTTACCAAATATCTCATTTCCCTTGGCCTATTTTCAACGTTTCCTGTTGACAAAGCTTCATACAATGTCGAAATGTCTTTGTCTCTGTTGCGTGTCTTGCAGGTTGCAGACGCCATCCTGGGCAATCAGATGTTCACTCACTATGATCGCGCTCACGTGGCACAGCTGTGTGAGAAGGCCGGTCTCCTGCAGAGGGCGCTGGAGCATTATACTGACCTGTATGATATTAAGCGCGCCGTGGTGCACACACACCTTCTCAACCCAGAGGTACAACACCGACCAAGGAGCACAATAAAATACTAATACCAACAAATATGTATAACACATGACTGTAAAGCTTTTATTTTTCTATGTTTGCTTTTGAATCGCTGATTTATTCCTGTTTGTCTCTGCAGTGGTTGGTGAATTTCTTCGGCTCCTTGTCAGTGGAGGACTCTCTGGAGTGTCTGAGGGCCATGCTGTCTGCAAACATCCGGCAGAACCTGCAGATCTGTGTCCAGGTCGCCTCCAAGTACCATGAACAGCTCTCTACTCAGTCCCTCACTGAACTTTTTGAGTCATTCAAGAGCTTTGAGGGTAAGCTGGGAACATACTGAGAGCCAAGCACTTCTTAAGCACATTTTAAAAGTTGGTTCTCCTGTTGATTTGAACTGTTTTTTGTCTCTTAGGTTTGTTCTATTTCTTGGGTTCTATTGTGAACTTCAGCCAGGATCCAGAGGTCCACTTCAAATATATCCAGGCCGCCTGCAAGACGGGCCAGATCAAAGAGGTGGAGAGAATCTGTCGAGAGAGTAACTGCTACGACCCGGAACGTGTGAAGAACTTCCTCAAGGTCAGAAGTGGACCGGTGCAGAATACACATTTGACGATAAAATAATCCAACCTTCCTACCACTAATTTATCCAGACTGTCGTTCAACAAAGCTAGCATTTCTAAGCGGATAACATTTGAAATGTTTATCTCTACAGGAAGCCAAGCTGACTGACCAGCTGCCTTTGATCATTGTGTGCGACCGCTTTGATTTTGTCCACGATCTGGTGCTGTACCTGTACCGCAACAGCCTGCAGAAGTACATTGAGATCTACGTGCAGAAGGTACATTATTACATCTTAACCAGGTGGAAATAGTGTTTTTATAAAATCCAGACCAATAAATGAATTCACATTTATGTTGACCAACATTAACAGGGTTTCTCTTAGTCTGCCATTTGTGAAAACTGCATCCTGTATCTTGTTTCCTCTCTCCCCTATCCCTCCATTAGTGTTATACTGTCTCATTGATGCAATGAATGCTTTAGACATTGCACCGCCTCACTCCACTTCACTCCATTTGATGATCCTTTTATTCCAGGTGAACCCAAGCCGTCTGCCGGTGGTCATTGGAGGGTTACTGGATGTGGATTGTGCTGAGGATGTGATCAAGAACCTGATTCTAGTGGTTAGAGGGCAGTTCTCCACAGATGAACTGGTGGCTGAAGTGGAGAAAAGAAATCGGTAAGAAGAGAGGAACTAATTGAACTGCATAGCAATAGAGGAGTCACTGAGTCAACACTTCGCCATGTAGAGTCACGAGTCGGCAGATGATTTTCTCTTCAAACCTTGCAATCGTACGTGAAATCGTAACTGTGCGTGTTTCTCCAGACTGAAGCTGCTGCTGCCTTGGTTAGAGGCTCGTATTCATGACGGATGTGAGGAGCCTGCTACCCACAATGCCCTGGCCAAGATCTACATCGACAGCAACAACAACCCAGAGCGATTCCTGAGGGAGAACCCCTTCTACGACAGCCGTGTGGTGGGCAAGTACTGTGAGAAAAGAGACCCCCACCTGGCCTGCGTGGCCTATGAAAGAGGACAGTGTGACCAGGAACTGATTCATGTGAGTTGAACTGAAATCATACTTTCATGTCAGGCAATTATTCGGGTAGTTTTGTGAGTTATTACCATTCTGTTGTAAATGAAATGCCATGCTTAATGATCAACAAAATAAGTTGCATGTTTTGTTGCTCTTTTGTTTTATTAATCTTTCCTGTTTTAAGTTTAGATTACTTTCATGACATTTCTGAGCTGCTGTTGCCTCTCACGTTGAACTGTTGTTGTCTGTTCTGCTTCAGGTGTGCAATGAGAACTCGCTGTTCAAGAGTCTGTCCCGCTACCTTGTACGTCGCAAGAACCCTGAGCTGTGGGCGAGCGTGCTGCTGGAGACCAACAACTACAGAAGACCACTCATCGACCAGGTCCGGCCCCTAAATTATACCACATGACTTCATGTACTTTATTTGTTGATACAAAAACCCGCTGGCATTGCAGACTTTGCTTTCATATAGACCTGTAAAACAAAGTTAACATTCCTATTGTATCCATTTAACAATCTTTTAGTTTTTCAAGGATGCATTGTTTTATATTTACTGCTAACATCAGCTGGAGTGCATAACGTCTGTTGTCCGTCTCTCCTGCAGGTCGTCCAGACGGCCTTGTCTGAGACTCAGGATCCAGAGGAGGTGTCTGTCACAGTCAAGGCCTTCATGACCGCTGACCTGCCCAATGAGCTCATCGAGCTTCTGGAGAAGATTGTCCTGGATAACTCTGTCTTTAGCGAGCACAGGTGAGAGAGGCTTGATGTTACCTGTACGTCCCAAATATATTTGGCCAGCCGCAATCTCCAAAACGTAAGCGGCAAGTCTCTTGAGACCATCTTTTATTTTGTAGAAGCTTCTTAAATTGTGGTCAAAAACATTCTTTTTTTCTTTTTTTTTTTTTTTTTTTTTTTTTTTTAGCCACATAGAAAATAAGACCCTTTTGTTGTTGTTTTTCAGAAACCTCCAGAATCTGCTCATCCTGACGGCCATTAAAGCTGATCGGACACGCGTTATGGAGTACATCAACCGTCTGGACAACTATGATGCCCCAGACATTGCAAACATCGCCATCAGCAATGAGCTGTTTGAGGAGGCCTTCGCTATTTTTAAAAAATTTGATGTCAACACCTCTGCTGTGCAGGTCAGTGGATTACTGCTTAGCTTTAAGGTGTTTTAAAACACACGAGACATGAACCCGAAAGCTTTTATACTGTCTGTGTACAGTTTTAAGTTGAGCTTGTAATTCAGGAACCACATACTCGACCTAAACCCTGGATTATAAGGGCCACCAGAATTGTGTTATGGTGCTTGATGTTCCATGATCTGAATGTCGTCTCATTTTGTCCAGGTTCTGATTGAGCACATCGGTAACCTGGACAGAGCTTATGAGTTTGCCGAGCGCTGCAATGAGCCACCGGTGTGGAGTCAGCTGGCTAAGGCCCAGCTCCAGAAGGGCCTGGTCAAAGAAGCCATCGACTCTTACATCAAGGCTGATGACCCCTCTGCTTACATGGAGGTGGGACAAGCTGCAGCCCAAAGCGGTAAGATGAACTTAGTGTATTGCATTTACTCATTTGGTGCTGAGATCTGAGGAATTCTTTGGATAAATGCCACATTCAGTGTGATTCGTCATTTAATTCTTTATTTAAAGAAGATATTTGATAGTTTTGGTAGATAAACCGTAGATTGATGTGCTTATGAAACTGATCACAGTTGATTGTTTTGTGCAGGAAATTGGGAGGACCTGGTGAAGTTTCTGCAGATGGCCCGTAAGAAGGCCCGCGAGTCATACGTTGAAACGGAGCTGATCTTTGCTCTGGCCAAGACCAACCGCCTGGCTGAGCTGGAAGAGTTCATCAATGGACCCAATAATGCTCACATTCAGCAAGTACGTCCTGGGAAGCATGCAGACATACAGCGTACACTCGCATACACAGATGTTACCACTTAATTCTCTTTCATCTGTTTACAGTTTCTACTTTGCTGATCTTGCTTCTCTCTCTCCCC
>NW_022280054.1:7954996-7957295 GCF_004355925.1 Anarrhichthys ocellatus | reverse complement strand
TTTGTGTCTTTTGCCCTCCCCCCCCCTCGATCACCCACCTGAAGAAATCTTCAGGTGGGTGATCGATGCTATGATGACAAGATGTACGACGCAGCCAAACTGCTTTACAACAACGTGTCCAACTTTGGCCGTCTGGCCTCCACTCTGGTGCACCTGGGAGAGTATCAAGCAGCTGTGGACGGAGCTCGCAAGGCCAACAGCACTCGCACCTGGAAGGAGGTGAGGAATGACGACACACTTTCATTTTTAACTCTTTACAGAGCAAAAGTCCTTTGAAGAGTAAAGAGTCAGATGTTGCACGTTAGACTGAGTTCAAGCAAAACACTAAGCCCTCCTGTAGTAAAGAAGACGTACTGTGATTAATGTGCTGTCCACAAGCCTACATTAAACACTTTGTTTGGTTTGATTCTCTTCCAGGTGTGCTTTGCGTGTGTAGATGGGAAAGAGTTCCGTCTTGCCCAAATGTGTGGGCTGCATATTGTCGTCCACGCCGATGAACTGGAGGAACTCATCAACTACTACCAGGTAACCGGTGTCGATGTAAAACTCACTGCTATACTGATGAATGTTGTGTAACTACTGAGTACACTATCTGGAACCAGATACAGTGCACAGGACAGTGGGGTTTTCGGTTGCCCTCGTCTCTAACAAATGTCAAAGCTTACAGATGGCATTTCTTTTTATAGCAGTAAATCTGAGTTTTTTTTGGTGCTGTTTCAGCCGAACCTGCCATTTCTTGGCTCAGGTGAGATGTTTAACCCAAGCTCTCAACATCTGTTAAATTCAGAGCATATCTATTGCCTCCACACGGCTCTCAGCATTGTGACGGCTGAGCCGGCGGCTCGCAGCTAACAGTGCAAACAATGGCAACAGTGCTGACGTAACCGTGTTTACCATAAACTCTATTAATGCTTTGAATGTCGTATAGAGAAGATATTTCCAGCATATATTTTGTTTGTGTTACTGGTTTAAAGGGTTACAGTTAGTGTCATTAAGTCCGTCTGTACCCTCCAGGACCGCGGCTACTTCGAGGAGCTGATCACCATGCTGGAGGCCGCCCTGGGTCTGGAGCGCGCTCACATGGGCATGTTCACTGAGCTGGCCATCCTCTACTCCAAATTCAAACCCCAGAAGATGAGGGAGCACCTGGAGCTCTTCTGGTCCCGCGTCAACATTCCAAAGGTAGGCGAGGGGAACGACTGCAACATCTTCAAATAAAAAGTGTTTTACTGTCATTTATGTAGCATCCCCTGATACTCTTTTGTAGAAGCATGGCTTGTTTCGTAGTCTTTATGGCGACTGCTAGATTTGATCCGGTCTTATTGGCCCCTCTCTGCATGGGCTGTTAAAATAGTTCCTGATTTGTTTAATTTGAATATGAGTTCATGCGCTAACCTGTGTGTGTGTGTAACAGGTTCTCAGGGCAGCAGAGCAGGCCCACCTCTGGGGGGAGCTGGTGTTCCTCTACGACAAGTACGAGGAGTACGACAACGCCATCATCACCATGATGAACCACCCATCTGATGCCTGGAAGGAGGGCCAGTTCAAAGACATTGTCACCAAGGTAAAAAAAAAAAGAAATCTGAAGAACTTATACTGTTATTTTAATTGTTAATTATTGATAAGTGATGCTAGTAACAAGTTATATTGTTACCAACAGTGGCAAAGCCCAATACTGAGCTGTTATTGAGGTAGAAATAATGTGTAGCTGTTCAACTTCAGTGTATGTGCTCTTTTCATTGTAGGTGGCCAATGTGGAGTTGTACTACAAGGCCGTCCAGTACTATCTGGAGTTCAAACCATTGTTACTGAACGACCTGCTCATCGTCCTTTCTCCAAGACTTGACCACTCACGCGCTGTCAACTACTTCAGCAAGGTCCTGGGCCATTATTGCTTTTAAAGTTACGAGTGACTGTTCCCCATTGAAGTAGTTCATTGGTTGGTGGAGAATGATGTGTGATGGTGACCTAAAAATAAATGGACAAGGATGATAAATGTTCTGTTTCTCTGTTCAGGTGAAACAGCTGCCTCTGATTAAGCCTTACCTAAGGTCTGTCCAGAATCACAACAACAAGTCAGTCAATGAGGCACTGAACAACCTCTTCATTGTTGAGGAAGACTATGCGGTATGATGTTTTAATATTGTACACTGTGCATCCAGATAGTATGATCATCTATGTTTCAGATGTTTACATGTTGGTTATGGTGAGAAATAGTTAGAATTTGTTACTTTGAGTCGCAGTTAATTTTTCACCGGCAGGATAAATGTTTTCCTGCAGTTGCATCGTGTAATCTCCC
>NW_022280054.1:7949148-7954896 GCF_004355925.1 Anarrhichthys ocellatus | reverse complement strand
CGGGCGGGTGAGGTGTTTTTCGGTTGTGTCATGTTTTTCTCCCCCCCCCCCCCCCCCCGCCTCGCTCTCTCTCTTATCTAGGCATTGCGTGCTTCCATCGATGCCTATGACAACTTCGACAACATCTCACTGGCCCAGGGCCTGGAGAAGCATGAGCTGATTGAGTTCAGGAGGATTGCAGCCTACCTGTTCAAGGGCAACAACCGCTGGAAACAGAGTGTCGAGCTCTGCAAGAAGGACAAGCTCTACAAGGTGCTTGACCACTAAAACAAACAATAACTTTCAGTACATACTCCAGTTCTTCCAACTGGTAGAATCACAGCATCACAAATGTAAAACGGCAGATGTGGTCACTTTCTTCGAGTCAATTTATTGAAATGAATTTCCGCTTTCTTCCCTGCAGGATGCCATGCAGTACGCATCCGAGTCCAAAGACATAGAGCTGGCAGAGGAGCTCCTGGCTTGGTTCCTGAACGAGGACAAGAAGGAGTGTTTCGCAGCCTGCCTGTTCACCTGCTACGACCTGCTGCGGCCCGACGTGGTGCTGGAGACCGCCTGGCGACACAACATCATGGACTTCTCCATGCCGTACTTCATCCAGGTCATGAGGGAGTATCTCTCCAAGGTGGGTTGGCCGGAGGTAACCAGTGTGTGTGCTGTATCAGGAGAAGGGAGAGGGCTTTGTGCGAATGCATTTAGCATTTATAAAGTAACTACAGTGAAACTACAGTATTTAGAAGTTCACTGTTTTGTTTTTTCTCCTGCCGTCAGGTGCTGTTAATATTTATAAAAGCATTTGCAAACTATCTGTGGAGACCTATGTCTCAGAAAATGTCAGATGTGTGTAACACAGAAAGAAATGACAAATTAAATCTTTAATACATTTTTCCACCCATCTGACAAAAAAGCACCAGCAGCTTCTAAAATGTGTTTGCAAATTTTATCCAACTTTAGGAAGAGTCCCCCCCCCCCCCCCCAAGTTCTGCATATTCTTTCCTCCATTCACGGTCATCTTCCTATGCTTCTGTCAGTCGTGTGTCGTCACTGGTGTTTTCCTTTTCATTTGGGTTTCCGTCCATTCGAGCTGCTTTTCCATACAAATGTCTTCCAGAGGAGATTCATAGCTGCTGTGTTGCTCCTTCTGCCATTTATCTCTGTTACATGGCATTAAAAATACATGACCCACCTATTGCTTTCATAACAGACTGCAGACCTGAATGAAGCATTTGTAAAATATTTGTTGCATTTATTTGACTTGAAATGCCAAGTTGGTGGGTTTTACTGATCAAAATCAGCTGTTAGTTCCACAAACATCTGGTGCTCAGTTTTCCTGTGGCTGACTTTTTTGGTGCTTGAACCAGTTGGTTATTGAAACAGATTAAAACAGCACACTTGAGTCTTTGTTATATATAAAAAACACGATTCATTATGTAGTACATCTTGTTTTAGTGTTTAAACTTACCGTGGGCCCCATTAGTAAACGTGTATTTAGTTTTTTATTCTGTAGAAAAGCAACAAAGGGACATTTCACACTACCAGATTGATCTCAAGTCTGCATTTGTATCAAAAGTGGCGTTATGACCTGCATCTGTCTCTCTGGATTTTTGTGTTTTCTTGAAGTGACAAGCCCTGTGTTTGCTCTTCTCTCTCTTGTCAATTTCTATTTTTGGGAGACTTCCATTTGTTTTTTTCCTCCTTAAGTTGCCTCTCTGAATTTCCCTTCCAGGTTGATGCGATAAAGGAAAAGGTGAAAGTCGAATCCATTTTCTAATCATTCTTTTTGACCCCTCCCCCCTGTCCTGTAGTTTGGAGGAGTGAAATTAGCCGAAACTGCATGACCCCCCCCCTCTCCCCACCATGTCACTCTGCTGCTTCTGACTGTAAACTCCACATCTCCACTAGACCACCCACCAACCCACCAGACTCCAGAGCGGGGCTCTTCTCACCCATCCCTCAGGGCTCTGCTAGGTTTGCTGGTGTCAGTGATAGCTCCGGATCAAACGGATGTTGAATTAGCATGAGGAGGCTATTTCTCCAAAGTGTTTATCAGTAATAAATGCTGATTGTGTTATCCTAGTGAGAAATTAAATAGAGATCGCTGTAAACATTTATTTTTGTTAAAATGGGTGCATGTTGCTGTCATGTGCCCAGACTTGCTCACACATGTCAATACAGAATCCATTAGCTCTGATCGTAGCTGAAGCTAGCCAGCATTGGCTCAGGGTCTGTGTTTGTATACTTTTAAAGTGCAAGATTGCAGTTAGACTTTATCCGCTGAACACTGCTGCCAACGACCCTGTGAGAGCGAACTAAGACACTAAGCCATTAAACCGAAACAGTGAGCTGAAAGACGCTAAAGAGCCCCGCAGAGCCGAGGGTGGGGGGGGGACAGCGGGGTCCGGTGATAATTCTTGTGCTCCATCATGGTTCTTCTCCTCAAACGCACTGAGCCGTCCACTTAAGCCAGCACGCCCCACCAGCTCTCCTCAGGAGTGGGTGAAGAGCGCCACTCTGGATAGCAACCTCACCTGCTGTGGTTCAGGTCCTTTTCTCACCAGACTCGTAGACGCATTCCAACGTTAAACTGTCTTGTAACACCGCTCAGCTGCAGTCATGCTGCTAGCGCCACCCTGACTTGGTTCAGGATTATTTCAGGAAGCGCATGTTTTCACCTTGTAGACGTCGTGACGGGAGTTTCTCGGCATGTCAAATGAATAGTTCTTGATTGTGTCTTGAGGGGTGAAGGCATGTTTGTATTTGGACCGTGGAGCAGTAGCATAGACTGCAGCTAAGTGTAAGACCTAATTTCATTCATAGAAGAGCCACTGAGGTATTTCTTTTTAATTCTGTTGGAGACCTTTCTATATTCATGTATCTCAGTGCCATAGAAGAACATTCTGTCAGAGACCTTTATATTATTTTTCTCCATATTTGTCGGTACTACTGTATTTGCCTCAGTGCCGCACAGAGGAACACAGATGATGAAAATAACCAACATTACTGCAGGCATATTAAGAGAGGGGTATTTTTCTACAGTATATCTGAGTATTCTTTGCTAAGTGTGGTCTCTTCAAGCAACAACCGTTGAGCTTTTGAGAGCAGATAATCAGTTTGGGGGGGGGCATCTAGAGCAACAAGCATGCATGTCCCCCTCCCTCGGTAGCCTCAGCAGCATTCAGGCCAGGCTAGGAGACACATCGTTGTTGGCTGTGCCTGCTTCTGGGAACCTTAAATTGGCTGTACAAAACCATCCCCTCCACCCTTCTTCTCACACTCCCTCCACTATGCTCTCTGCTTCTCTTGTCTTTTTCTCTCATGCACTCTTAAGGAAGACAATAACTCGACTGCCGCTTCAGCATGTCTCTCAACCCTTCTCTTCTGAAACGATACAAGAGCCTGTCTTTCCTCAAAACAGCCTGCTTAACCAGACTGACTGTAGTAGTAAACCAGACAGTGTGTAGAGAACTGACCCCGACACCTCTGTAAGAGCAAAGGTCTCACGTAGCACCATGTAGCGTTGTCCTTAGCTGAGTCTATCCTTATTTAAGCTGCACACTGCCAGAGCTGAGGGTGATAGCTGAAGCTTTTTGCTGGCTGCTTAACTCTGAATTGTCTTTAGTCCTTTTCCCGTCATTGTCTGCCTCTGGGCTGCTTTGCAAATACTAAAACCAGGCAGTTATATCGAGTTGTTTCTCGAGGCTGCTCCATGCTTCTTGTAGCAGTTCGTACGCAGGCAGTGAAGTGACTGGGCCATGTGTTTGTTTGTTTGTTTGTTTGTTTGTTTATATATATATATATATATATATATATATATATATATATAGCTATTAAACATGATAGAATAGGCAAACGGGACAACAGATGCACAATGTTTATTCTTACCTTCAAGTCATTTTAATAGTTTCCACAGACAAAACAATTAGGCAATTAATTATATTTATTCTATTTTGGTGATCAGTTAATTAATTTAATTTTTCTTATGTGATAATAAATTGAATATCTTAAGGTTTTAGAGTTTTGGACTAAACCAGCCTTTTGATGACATCACCTGCCTCAGGCTGTTGATGGCCATTTTTCACCAGTTTCTGACGACCGTAGTTAATAATCCGTTAATTGATCAAATTAGTTGTCAGATTAATCGACAGTGAAAAAATAATCTTTAGATGCGGCCCCATTTTCAACGTGAATCATTTACACTATACTGTATAAACTTGTTAAATGTATGTACTTCAGTGCACTTTCAATAAATACATCCAGATACCAGTTTTGTTTATTCATGTAACCCCAACATATACTACAAATACTTAAAAAAGACCTTTATGAATAAGCATTTCTTTGAGTACTTGTCCCATGAATGTCCGGGGATGAGAGTGAAGTGTGTATTGATGTCTACAGACAAGATAGTCAACAGGCAAATTTACTTTTTTCTTAACTATTCATTAGTATCAAGGCTAGAAATATGTCGAGCTCGGACTTTCAGAATCAAGTATTCACCTTAGTTCCAGTTTAACATTTATAATATTTATTTCAGACAGAAATGCCAATTCATGATTGCTACCGAAGGCTAATCAAGTTGTGTGTTGGTCTCTCAACTGTGCAGATCTTGTGCTTAGAGGTCTTAGTAAGTCTATTTGTACTGGTGAGGGGTCAGTTCTCTACATACTCTTCACTTCCAACATGTTAGAGTAGATGATTTGGGTGGCTGGATGGTGGGACCATTATTGCCCAGTCGCTGTTTGTCTCTGTCTCCCCCTTCCTAATCCCTAATACGTTGCACAAAGACATGGCCATCTATCTGATAGACTGTTGTAGCCGAGCTTGATAGAGTAGCCAGTAGCTCTCTAGTCGTAGTTTACTCCCGTTGCCTTGTAGAGGGCCTCCCAACACATTAGCGAGGCCTGCCTCCTGCGGCCTGTTTTTCTTATTTAAATCTGGACTGTATTCTTCTTCGCCTGTCAGGAATGGTCCCATCCGTCAGCCAGTGAAATAACCCAGAGGTCAGTCTTTACAAACCTGGCGTCTCAGCCCTTGCTCTTCAGGAGCCCCCGTCGGCCACAGTGTGACTGAAGTCTGACACGTCACTGTTGTCGTGTTTTCCGCAGGTCGACAAACTCGAGGCCTCCGAGTCCCTGAGGAAACAGGAGGAGCAGGCGACTGAGTCTCAACCGATTGTTTACGGTAAAAAAAAAAAAAACGCCACCACTCTCAGAAGTTTATTGTGTCGCTGTAGAGGAAACGGAGAGACTATTTTTACACAGTTTGCTGTTTTAACTCCCCGGTTCTTGTGTTGCAGGCACACCCCAGCTTATGCTCACAGCGGGGCCCAACGTGGCCGTGCCTCCTCAGCAGCCCTACGGCTACGGCTACCCAGCAGCACCGGGCTACGGCCAGCCCCCACAGCCCAGCTTCGGTTACGGCATGTGAACACCCGACACCCCCTCCCACCACCCTACCCCACCCACCACGACTTGGCCCAACACCTTCCCTCCATCTGTCGTTCTCTCTGTGTGTTCCTCACCAGCTTCCTATGGTCTTCTACTCACAACAGGGGCCACAAAGCAAAGCAACAGCCCACTCTCGTTTTGAGTACTATTTTTTTATTACGTCGTCTTGTTATAAGAGAAAACATTAAACTGCATTGAAGGACTTTCATTTGTATTGTTTGAAAAAGAAATTGGACCACATGTTTGTTTGTTTGTTGTTTTTCACATTCCATATTTATGACTACTTATTTACAAATGTTTTTGT
>NW_022280054.1:7946503-7946638 GCF_004355925.1 Anarrhichthys ocellatus | reverse complement strand
TATGTGTATATATGTGTATGTATATATATATGTGTATATATGTGTATATATGTGTATGTGTGTATATATGTGTATATATGTGTATGTGTATATATGTGTATGTATATATATATGTGTATGTATATATATATGTGT